>NW_018744949.1:0-116392 GCF_001683475.1 Chenopodium quinoa
TTTGGCACGGCCGTGCAGCTGCCTGGCACGGCCGTGCTAAAAATGACACGGCCGTGCTGAATATGCTCTGGCACGGGGCTCATACTGAAGCTGACACGGGCACGGGCAACATCTGCCATGGCCGTGCTAATGGCCTGCACGACCGTGCTGGTGCGTGGATACTGACACGGCCGTGCTATTGGCTTGCACGGCCGTGCTGCCTTGCCTGGGGCTGCTTGCTCATAGGCCAGCACGGGTGTGCCTATGGTAAGACGGCCGTGCTGCCTGTGCTATGTAATCAATGCACGGAACTTCAACTTCCTTAACTCCTCGGACTTCGGTCAACGCTAGCTCGGTTACGCATCAAGGGCTCGGGATCTGACTAAACTCGGTTGATATTACCTGAAAACACATCAAAAACAAACCGAAAACCCGTGAAGCACGTAATATAGGGGACATAAGCATAAAAAGGTAATAATCGGCCAAAACGGCCCCAAATACATCCAAAATCATCCTAATATATGCTCTAAAGCGCGCCCTAAAGTGCGCTTGTCAAAACTCCCCAAGCGACCCTTTTGCTAGTCCTCGAGCAAAAACCAAGGGAAACACACACAAGATAAAATAAACTATGCCATTGCATATAAATCAAATTAAGCACGGAATGCAGCCAATGGATCCTACTTAGAACAACCATGCACGGATTGAAAACTCACTCAAACAAGCAACGAGACACACAATCCAAGGTATCATTGATCAAAATGCAAACAAGACCTAAACCAAGCATAGAGAACAAAGAAGTTATGTTTTCCCTCTAAACCCAACCAAACCGGCCACGTCCTTCCCTTTTGCTTAAAATCACCACCCTAATTGGCTCCTCATGATTCCTCGAAGGAACCGGAAAAAGGAATATTTTGAGGAAATAATAGGTATCCCAACATCTCAATCACGCATAATCTTTCCATAGGGTTGAAAAGCATCTCCCTCCACCGTTTGAAACCCAACACCTCTAAAGTCTAAGGGTTTTAAAGGGTTGTAATGTATTGGCAATGGGTAAGGTAGGTGAAAACAATTTAAAATGTGGGGTTAATTCCTAAATGAAGCGCAAGAATCACAATTCTCAAAAACAAAAGTTCAAAAAGATGTAATTCACATTCCACAATCTCATTGATTCACATTCTTACACATCCCAAATTATCCATATAATACAAACTCAAATGACCTTTTTCAAACTTCAAAACTTTATTTATGTGTCCTTGCCTTTTTCACAATTCGGACGGATTTTCTCTTCTTCTTTTTTTCTTTTTAAATTCTTTTTTCTCTTTTTTTTCTTTTTTTTTCTTTTTTTAGCAAAATGACTTTCACATTACATATTTACAATTAGGCTCACTTTCACACTTGCTCAAACCAACTATCAATCATTATTTCTTGATTAGTAAACAATAAGCTCAACAAACCTATCTAGGTAAACACTTCACAACTAAGGGTTGGTAAAACATTGGCCATCGGGTTTGTAACACGGTTAACCAAGAATGGAATTAAAGCTCAACATGGTTAGCAAGTAAGATGATGTAAAAAGAAAATCAATTTGTAACAAAACAAAAGGAACAAAATAAGAAAAATGAAAAAGGTGCCCTCTTCCTCCCTTAAAAGTGTCAAGTCGGTCTCGGGAGCTACTAGTCAACACAAAGATCGAAAAAATGCGTAATCAAGGATCCAAATATGCCACTCAACTAGAATGATGAAGGCTAGAACAAATAAACCTCACGGGATCTAACAAATAAAGCAACTACCAATCAAGGGGATCAAATCCACAACCGGGAAGCGACTCCATCTTACCACAGTCCAAAGGCCTAGAGTTTCACATGACAAAAGTGTTCTATCCACCTACCCTTCACCTAGACTCGTCTACATTGATCAACAATAGACTCAAACTGTGTATTCATCACTGGCTTAAGTGGAAATAGACATTCCATACACATTCATTCACATTTCGAATCCAACATGAACAATATTCCAAATTTTTGCAATTAGACAAGTTTATTATGATCCAAAAACATAGGAAAAGACTATGAGGCATATCATATAAGCTAAACCACACATCCTCATAAGAGAAGCTTTTCTTATCTATCACATACATATGTACAACTAAGCTAACTAAATAATTGAAAGGCACATAACGAGGTATAAAATCACATAAAATCCCAATCGACAAACAAGTGATCGATTGATATCAACATCAACGATCCCAGGTTCCTTAGAACCGATCAAACATCCTCGAACCATTCAACTTCTTCCTAAACTAAGCTATCCTAAGCACACAAAAAAGGGAAAAGATCTCACCAAATTTGCTTCCCGGGAGCTCCAATTAACGGCCATAGCATCGTTCTTCAAACTCATGCCGCATCTCGAATGTTCCCAATCTGCAAAAAGGAAAGACATACTAGCAAACAAGTTAAGGTTAGTCTAGGAAAGTAGTAAATCTTTTTGTATTTTTTTCTTTTTGTATTTTTTTGTTTTTTTTCTTCGAAAGCAAATAAAAACTAAACTACCAAAAATCCAAATCCCTAAATATAAGTAAGACCCCCCCCCCCCCCAAGCTAGAATCAAACATTGTCCTCAATGGTTACACATCAAGGACTTACAATAGTAAGGAGAGGGAGGTAACTAAAGGGAAAGGGAAAGGGATCACAAGCTAGGCCCGCCCGGGCCATAAGGGAAACGGGAGGCCATATCATCAACACTCCTCCTCAGGTCTCTGAAGGCGGAGGTCATATCCTCGTTCGACCGGTGCAAACCCGCTACCTCGAGCCTCAAATCATCCATTCCTTGGCGGAGCCAAGCGAAGTCTTGCGCCGGGATCTGCTGGGCCGCATCCGGGCCACCCTCCTCGTCATCATCATCATCATCAGCATCATCACCTCCTTAGCCCCCGTGGGCCTGCTCATCCCCTAGTGAGGCTGGGGACTGCGGTCTACATACTCCGTGCTCCCGTCCTCGTGCCAGGCGAAGTCGGGGTCGAAGATCCAGTTGTCCTTGTTGTAAACCACCGTCCTCTCCGGATCGGGCAAGTAGGCGTATGGCTTGCCTGCAACAAGCCACAAATAGCAATCCGGCTGGGATGTCCCTTCAAGCCACTGCATGGCTCTCAGGATGCGCATATCAAGCCTCGTAGTGCCTGGGATAGCCTGCAAGTCAGAAAAATCAATCCCATTATATTGCGCAAGAATGGTGATCATGCCACCGATAGTAATATCACCCCTACCCCGGGCTACACCGTCGAGGTGGTCTTCTAACCACGCTCCCATGTCTAGACGCCCGTCCCCACGGGTGAGGTGCCAAATAAACTGTAGCTCCCTAATGGAGACTACACCCGAACTATCTCCTTTAGCAAAGATAGTAGAGGAGAAGGTCCTGTGGGACAACCGAAAGGCGGGATTGACGATGGAAGTCGCCTTATCCCTACGGGGATCTCTATCCATCTTCCCCGTGATTTGCCGCCAAAACAACCTGGAGTTGTAATGTTTTGAGTGGCCATCCTTAGGACCATATTTCAGGTCGGATGTCCACCCAAAGGCGGCATTAACTTGGGCCACCGACATTTGAATGGTGCCCGAGTTCATCAGTTGAAAAGACAAGTACCGGGGTGAGTTATGCTCATCCTGGTGCACATACAATGAAGACAAAAATTCGAGGGTAAGCCTCTTGTAAGTGAGAGCATGCATGGTAAGGAAAGAATCGAAGTTGGTATATGAAAATAATTGAGCCATGTCACTTTCGATCCCTAAAGCCCTAGCGGCTAAAGGGTCGTAGAACTTTGTAGGCCGGATCGGTCGGTGGGATAAACCTACAAATTTGTCCAAAAAGGACGGGTTATTAAAAACAATACCCATGGTGTTCACCGTGGGTGGAGCCATGGATGAGGATGCATCGTCCCGACCCAGCCTCCTAGTCGATGTCTTTGTTCTAGGCATGTTTGATTCAAGAAATTAAGCACAATAAACCAATTAACAAGCAAGAAACTATCCTAGCATGCAATGTACTACCCTAACACTACTAATTCACCCAAACTTGCAACAATAAAGCACAATTCAACAACAAATATTCAATAAAACTAATGAAATTGGACAAAAATTGCGAAAATCAATGAGTTTAAGAACGAATTCACCGAGGACTCTACGAAGTGGAGTTGTGTCGAGCTCATAAAGGGCCGAATTTTGCTTCCAATCGCTTGAAAAATGCTCCAATGCAAGGGGGATGCCGAAATCTTGAAGAAGAATTAAGGAATTAGGGTTTGATTTGAGGATTTGGGGGAGGAATTTGGGAGTTAGGGTTTGTTTAGAGAGAGAAAGGGTAGGAAAGAGTGTTAGAGAGTTGGGAAATAATGAGAGTGTTTGAGTGAAATTGTGTTTAAAAGAGCCGAAATATTGTCCGGAACCCGCGCTGCACGGCCGTGCCAAATTTGGCACGGCCGTGTTGGCTTGGCAGGCTACTTTGCAAAATTAAATTTCAGATGCACGGCCGTGCTATTTCTTGGCACAGCCGTGCTGAATATGGTACGGCCGTGTTAGCATGTCAGTAGCTTTTTAGGTTTGCACGGTCGTGCAGAATTTGGCACGGCCGTGCTGGATGCTGGCACGGCCGTGCTGTCTGATGGCACGGCCGTGCTAACTGCTGCAGTCTGCAGGCTTTCTTTCCTTTAAAGCACGCATCACTCTCTTCATTCCGACTTCTAACCAATCTTCTACCTACACAAAAACACACAAGAGCACACAAAACTCACACAAATTAGGAGCTAAACAAACAAAAAAGTAAAGCAAAAGAAACTACTCTAGTAAAAGAAAGAAAATCGGGTTGCCTCCCGGAAGCGCTAAGTTTAACGTCGATAGCTTGACGTGGTCACATTTAACTCTTTTGACCGCATTTGAACACATCTATCACACCAACATGGGCTCCCTCATAGTATGTCTTCAACCTTTGCCATTAGCCACGAAGGATTGCAACCCACTAGAATCATAAAGCTCAACCGCACCGGAAGGGAAAACATCTTTGACAGTGAAAAGGACCCATCCATCTTGACATCAACTTACCGGGGAAGAGCTTCATCCTAGAGTTATACAAGAGGACTTTGTCACCAACATTGAACACCTTCCGCTCTATCTTCTGGTCATGGAACTCCTTAGATCGGGACTTGTATAGGCTCGCACTGTCATATGCGTCCATCCGAAGCTCGTCCAACTCATGAAGGTCCAACATCCGTTGCTCTCCCGCACTTGCTAGATCAAAATTTATCTTCTTGATAGCCCATTGAGCGCGGTTCTCTAGTTCGACCAGGAGGTGACATGCTTTCCCATAGACCAAGCGGTATGGGTGGTGCCTATTGGGGTCTTGAAAGAAGTCCGGTATGCCCAAAGTGCATCATCAAGCTTATCGGACCAATCTTTCCTATTCTTCGCCACTGTCTTCTCAAGGATGGACTTTATCTGTCGATTGGAGACTTCCGCTTGCCCACTAGATTGAGGGTGATAGGTTGTCCCAAACCTTTGATGTACTTCATTCTTTCGAAGCATCCTTTGAAAGGCCCCATGCACAAAGTGTGACCCGTTGTCACTTATAACCGCTCTAGGAACCTCGAACCATGGAAATATAATCTTCTGAAGAGCTTCACTACCACCTTGTGATCATTTGTTGGGGAGGCAATTGCTTCCACCCACTTAGACACGTAATCGACTGCCACAAGTATGTATTGGTTCCCACGGGAGGAAGGGAAGGGTCCCATGAAGTCTATGCCCCACACATCAAAGATCTCAAGTTCAAGTATGGGTTGTTGAGGCATTTCATTCTTGTTGGAAATGTTTCCACTTCGTTGGCAAGCATCGCAAGTCTTTCACAAATGCCCACGCGTCCCTAAAGATATGGGGCCACCATAGCCCACATTGCAAAACCTTTTGGGCCGTTTTATTGGCCCCCATGTGACCTCCGCAAGGGTCAGAGTGGCACATTTTCAGCACACTATGAACTTCTTCCTCCGGAACGCACCTTCTTAGGAGACCATCTACACCTCTCTTGAACAAAATTGGATCATCCCATATGTAATGCCTTGCATCTCTCCTAATCTTCTTCCGTTGGTTCTTGGAGTAATCGGGGGGAAACTCCTCACAAGCCAAGTAGTTTACCATATCCGCAAACCATGGTAAGAATCTTCTCCTTGAGGAGGTATAACACATCATCCTTCAACTCATCACAAATGGGCATCCCATCATCTTCTTGTTGCTCTCTCTCCATGCGCGAAAGGTGATCCGCAACCACATTCTCGGCTCCCTTCTTGTCCCGGATCTCCACATGAAATTGTTGTAAAGAGAGGACCCATCGGAGGAGGCGTGGTTTGGATTCCTTCTTCGAAATTAGGTACTTGATGGCTGCATGGTCGGTGTAGACAATCGTTTTGGAACCAATGAGGTAGTCCCAAAATTTCTCAAATGCATGAACAATGGCTAGGAACTCTTTCTCTGTGGTGGTGTAGTTCCTTTGTGCTTCATTTAAGGTCTTGGACATGTAATAGATCACGTGAAGCCTCTTCTCAACTCGTTGCCAAGAACACCTCCAATAGCCGTATCACTAGCATCGCACATCAACTCAAAAAGGTAGATCCCACTGTGGTCCTTGCACAATCGGGACCGAAATCAAAGCTTCCTTAAGTGTGTTAAAAGCTTGTAGGCACTCTTCATCGAACTTGAAGTCAACTTCCTTTTACAATAAGGCATTCAAAGGCTTGGCTATAAGAGAGAAATCTTTTATGAATCGCCGGTAGAACCCCGCATGCCCTAGGAATTGTCTTAACCCTTTTGCATTGACCGGTGGTGGTAGCTTTGCTATAACTTCAACCTTTGCTTTGTCCACCTCTATGCCGGCATTTGAGATCTTGTGACCTAGGACAATACCTTCTTCAACCATGAAGTGACACTTCTCCCAGTTGAGGACTAAGTTCACCTTCTCACACCGTTGTAGGCACTTCCCCAAGTTCACTAGGAAATCATCAAAGGACGCTCCTCCAACAGAAAAATCATCCATAAAAACCTCCATCTCGGCCTCTAACATGTCCCCAAAAATGCTCATCATACACCGTTGAAAGGTGCCCGGTGCATTGCAAAGTCCAAAAGGCATTCTCCTGTAGGCAAAAGTACCATATGGACAAGTAAAAGTCGTCTTCTCTTGGTCATCCGGGTTTATAGGTATTTGGAAAAACCCCGAATAAGCGTCAAGAAAGCATTAATACTTGTGCCTAGTTAGTCTTTCGAGCATTTGATCAATAAAGGGGAGGGGAAAATGGTCCTTTTTGGTAGATGCGTTTAGACGTCTATAGTCTATGCACATCCGCCAACCGGTCACCGTTCTAGTTGAGATGAGTTCACCATTCTCATTCTCAACTACAGTCATTCCCCCCTTCTTAGGGACAACATGCACAGGGGAAACCCATCTAGAGCTTGAAATGGGGAAGATGATACCTGCATCAAGGAGTTTGGTGATCTCTTTCTTCACCACCTCCCCATTTGAGGATTGAGTTTCCTCTGCCTCTCAATAGAAGGCCTCGCACCATCCTTGAGAGTTATGTGATGCATACATATAGCGGGGCTAATACCCTTGAGGTTATCAATGGTATAGCCTATGGAACTTTGATGCTCTCTCAATATATCACACAACTTCTGAGTTTGATCCGCATCTAAAGAAGAATTCACAATGACAGGATAAGTTGAATTAGGACCAAGAAATTCGTACCTTAGATGTGATGGTAGAGGTTTCAATTCTACCTTAGAGGCCTCATTTACCTCTTTTGTGGTGGCCATAGCAAGTGCATACATGGGTGTAATTTCCTTGAAACCGTCATCACCATCATTTTCCACTAGCATTTGCTCCTCTATGTACCTGCTCTCATCGGTATCACTTGGCTCAAGATCATGGTTAGTAGAAAGCAATAGTGTATGCATACTAGAGACAATCAAATCAATAGTGTCAATCATCATGCAGTTTTCGGAAGTAGACAAAGGATATTGCATGCTTTTGTTCAGATCAAATTCAAGGACCTCCTCTCCTACCTTTAAAGAAATCTTGGCACTCTTCACATCAATGAGAGCACCAGAGGTAGCTAGGAAAGGTCGCCCAAGAATAATAGGTATATGATTATCTTCATCCATTTCCAAAACTACAAAATCCACAGGTATCACAAATTTCCCAACCCGTAGGGGAACATCTTCTACCTTACCCTTAGGAAATTTGATCGAACGATCAGCTAACTGTAGGGTAATGTTGGTAGGAAGAAGTTCTCCTACCCCTAATATTTGATATACTGAATATGGCATAAGACTAACACTAGCCCCAAGATCACATAATGCATTATCAATTTTCATTTTATTAATAGCACAAGGGATTGAGAAATTACCTGGATCTCCCAATTTGGGAGGCATCTTGTTCATGATGATTGCACTACAATTCGCGGTGAGGTTAACAATTTCCACCCCATCACAATTCCTCCTGGCACTCAAAATATCTTTCAAAAACCTAGCATAGTTAGGCATTTGTTTTATAGCATCGGTGAATGGTATGGAAAGGTGAATTTGCTTCAAAGTCTCTAAAAACTTACCAAATTGAACATCCAACTTATGTCTCACAAACTTATGGGGGTAAGGAAGTTTTTGCAATAGATTAGGTTCTTTGACTTGTGTTACTTTCTTTTCTTTTAGGACCTCAACAATTTTATCATTCTCTCCGGTCCTCTCCTCCTCACTCTTTATAACAGTATCAGTGGTAGGTGTAGTCACAGATTGACTCCTAGGTGGTACTACTTCATCGCTCCCCCTCAATGTCTTTCCACTCCTAGTGGTGATAGCATTTACAGAGTTTTTTAGGGTCAATACCTTGAGGTGGGAGTTTTGACACTCCAACCCCATCCTTTATAGAACTAGCCAACTGAGAAATCTGGGTTTCAAGCATTTTATTATGTGTCATCACTTCATTAAACTTTTTGTCACTGGTGGCCATGAAAGTGTTGAACATTTTGGTCTGTGCTTCCATCATCTCCTCCAAACTAGTCCTTTGCGATGGTCCTTGAGCATTGTAGTTGTCATTAGAGGCTCAGGAACCACGCGCATTAGACTGTTGGAGATTTTGATTTTGGAAGTTGTTCCTGTTACCATTGTTATTCTAGTTTCCCCTGTTATTGACATTCATGTTCTTTTTGTATTGCCCTTGATTACCTTGATTACCTGCATTTTGTTGGTAATTATTCTGATTACCAAAATTACCATGTTGATTATAGGACCCTTGGGGATTTTGGTCCCTTTGGTTCCTGTTTCCCCACTGGTTTTGTTGTTGGTAGTCAGAATTATTACCCTGTTGATTATAATTGTTCCCTCTTTGATTAGGTGGTAAATATCTGTTATTGTCATTCCTAGGTCTATTATCATAAGACAAGGCATTGACTTGTTCATTATCACACTCATTACCATCATTATAGTTAGATTGAAATTGGGAATCTACGTTGCAGGCAGAGGTATCATGGTCATAAGACCCACAGTTTTCACAGAATATACATCCAGCAGGCATATTATTAGAGTTAGAGTGCATACCTGCTCCCTTAGAATGGGATGGAAGATTTTGATGCGGTGGAGTATCGAGCTTCTCTTTGATAATTGACATTTCCTTACCTAGATTTGCAATTTGCGATGTCAAATTCCTGATTGCATTAAGGTGGTCTACTGAATAGACCGCTCCTCCACTCTTGCTCGTGGCCTCTCGCTCTCCATCTTGCCAATCCATGTGGTGTCGTACCACATCTTCTATGATATCAATGACCTCCTCTTCGGTCTTGTTCATAATAGGGCCACCTGCTCCTGCATCCAAACTGGTCTTACCTTGAGGACTCAATCCTCCATAGAAAATCTGTAGAACTTGGTATGTTGGGATTCCGTGGTGTGGGCACTCTCTTTGGTACTCCTTGTACCTTTCCCATGCTTCGTAGATTGACTCCCCACTCCTTTGCCGAAATCCCTGGATCAAAGCTCTAGCATCGACCGTCTTCTTTTGGGAATAAAATCTTCCCAAGAATGCTGTCGTGACATCATCCCAAGTGTGTAGAGAGTTCGGCTTCACCTCCTTCTCTAACCATTCGAGAGCTCTCCCAATAAGTGAAAAGGGGAAAATCTTCAATCTCACAAACTCTTGATTCACCCCATTAACCTTGATGGTATTGCAGTTGATTAGGGGATTTTTCTCCCACCAATCGGAATGCGCCACGTGGGCCAATCAGGTCCTGCCAAGTGTTCCCCAGTTGGAACTGTCAAGGCTTGCCACGTGGCACACACTTATTCATCCACCCTGGACCTATTATGTCATGACACGTGGCATACTCCATGCCTAATGGAGAAGCCGGCCACCTAGGCCCAACTTCCGAGGGAAGCCCAATCAGCCCAAGGTTAACCTAAACCTAGGATTGGCACGTTTCTCGAGGTTATAAATACCTCCCTTAATCCCCATTAAGGGGGATGACACACATTAAACACTCTCACCTAGAGAGACCCAATCACTTTAATTTCTGCATTTATTACTCCTTAAGCAAGTACTAACTTGACCGTCGGAGGCGGATCTCCAATCATCCGGAGCATTCGTTTGTTTTGCAGGTACAGGCGTCCGGTTCCAGTCTCGGAATTGTAACTCTCCCGCAGGACATCAGAAAACCCCAAAACATTTTGGCGCCGCCTGTGGGGAGAGTACTTCTGAGATGGCATCCATGTCTGTACCGACTCCTGAAGAGAGGCGTCCCCTTGACGACCCTCAAGTTCAGTCGGACCATGATACTGAGAATGAATTTGAAGTTGAAGCTCATATAGCTTCAGACGGGACCCTAAGGGCCCGACGCACCCGTCATACCGAAAGGAGGGAACGGGAACATCTTCAAGCTGGAAGTGAGCCAGCAGGCGCGCCTCCTGTTCGGCAGCAGCCGAATGATGGGTCTGCTCCCATCACAAGGAACGAACTCATGACCTTCATGAGGGACTTCAAGGGAGAGATTCAAGAGTTGCTCAACAAGAAGCCTGCTCTGGCCAAGGAACAATCGGCTAAGAAACCCTCCACTTCAGGGAAGAGGAAGCCAGTTCAAGGGCGAGAGGCGACCCCTTATCCCAAATCTAGGAAGTGGGAGCCGCCTGCCCTTGATTTCACAAAATACCGTTTTCCTACTCCAGGAAAGAGGAAACCTGTTCGTCATATTCAGGCGGACGGGTCGAAGAAAAAATACACAGATGCTCGGTTATTGCTAGAACAGAAGAAGAGTGACCGATTGTCAGAGTCGGCCTCTACTTCAAACTTCCAAGACAGTCTGCGCAATACCTCGATGAGACATACTCAGGCGCATCATGAGAGTCAGTCAGGCGGTACCTCCCGTCAGTCCGGCTTTCACAGTGATCAGGCGGTACCAAACTTACCATTTGTACCGCAACAACAATATTTTTTTGCAGCCACCTCTGTTTGGTGGGCATGCAGCAAAGAATGTCCAACCTATGGACTGGCAGCTACGGTTGCTTAGACTTGGGGAACAGCCGTCGGCCTTCTCCAAGGAAATTGCTGAAGCCGCTCAGCCGGCCAAAGTGAAAAAATGTATTAGTAGGCGCCTATGACGGCACTACTAACCCAGAAGACCATTTGATGGCATTCACCAACCTGATGTACCTTCAAGGGTTGGATGATCCCACTTGGTGCAAGTGTTTCCCAGCGACTCTCAAAGGAATCGCACAACAATGGTTCAGCAACCTGCCGACTGGTTGTGTGAATAATTTCAGGACGCTTGCTTACTTATTCACCTCCAACTTTGCCATGAACATCCCTGCGAAGAAGACGACCCTTGATTTAGGAACGATTCAGCAGGGCGAGAAGGAGGGGCTTCGTTCTTACATCAGGCGGTTTAACCTGATGAGAATATAGATTCAAGGGTTACCGGATGAGGTAGCCTATACTGACTTTTTCAAAGGCCTCAAAGACGGATCGACATTCAAATTTGATTTGGTCCGAAAGAGGGTGGCGACTCTTCAAGAAGCCTTGATTGAAGCAGAAGCCTATATACAGGCGACTGATCTTTGCAGTACAAAACAGTCGGACGGGAAAAGGTTCGACAAAAAAGAAGGGCGACAGAAACAGTTGTCGAACAAAGATGAGAAGAAAAGGAAAGAGGTCTGGGCGGCTGATTCCTCTAAACAGCCGGCCCAGAAGAAGAAAAAAGAATTCAAACCATACTCCCCAAAGTATGCGTTTAGCAAGGACAACCAAGCTAACCTAAAGGAAATCAAGGGACGGATCTCAATTGAGAAGCCGGACCCCATGAAGGGTTCTGCAAGCAACAGGAACCAAGAAAAATTCTGTGATTATCATGAAGATGTTGGTCATCACACCAACGAATGCATCAGTCTTATGCGGTATCTGGACCGCTTGGCTGAGCAAGGCGATCTTGACTCTTATGTCAAGAAATCCACGGGGAACACTTCCTCGAAAAAGCAGTCGGCCAAAAAGAGTCAACAACCCGACAGCTCTGATACAGATGATGCAGTCGTCTACACCATTGCAGGCGGCTTCGCAGGAGGCGGTCCCACTATTAGGGGTAACAAAGACAATATCAGGCGGTTAGATGTAAATTCCGTTCACCAAGAGCGGCCCTCCAAATTTTCATTTCTTGAGATTGTCATCACCAAAGAAGATCTAGGAGGCATAAGGGGGCCGCATGACGACCCTATCGTTATTGAGTGTAAAGTGGCCAACCAAAGAGTTGGCCGAATCCTTATAGATACGGGAAGCTCCTCAAATCTTATCAGTAGCAAATGTCTGTCAAAATTAAAATATCAGACTGATTGCATACATCCGGCATCCCACCCTTTAGTAGGGTTTGGAGGAGGAGTCGTCCACCCAGTGAGACGAGTGGATTTACCCATCCGCCTGGGTGAAAAAGGGGAAGGACGACACATGGTAGTCCGATTCCTGGTAGTAGAAGAACTCTCGGCCTACAACATGATTCTGGGACGACCAACCCTGAATAATTCCAAGGCTGTTATAATCCCATCACTTATGTTGCTCAAGTTTGAGAGGGATAATGGAACAGTCGGGTCCCTAAGGGGAGATCAGAGGATGGCCCGAGAGTGCTATCTCTCGGATATCAAGCCCACTGTTATGACCGCTGGATCAAGTGGTGGAAAAACAGACCTTGACAATGTCAAGGAGAGTGCGCCTGTTCAAGAAGCAGGTGGCAAGAAGAGAAAGGCAGCCCAGACGGGGGCCGCAAGAAAAGACAGAAAACAGCAATCATTGGCAGAGGAGCGGTCAGACAAATTCCGCCCTCAGGCGGCTGGTGAGCATACGGATCTGATCTTAGACGACTCACGTCCTGACCGAACAGTCAAAGTTGGGATGACTGCTCTGAAGATCCTGGGTTACGATTTGCACAAACTATTGAAAGAATACAAGGACATCTTTGCATTCTAAGTCCGCGAAATGCCAGGCATTAGTCCTGACCTGGCGGTACATAAACTGGTTGTGGATCCGAAAAAGAAGCCGGTAAGGCAGAAAAAGCGGAACCATGGCGAAGAAAGAAGCCAGGCGGCAGCTGCCGAAGTCAAAAAACTACTTGATGCAGGGTTCATTCGGCAATGTTACTTCCCAGATTGGGTTGCAAATGTAGTGCTTGTTAAAAAGCCGAATGACACCCGGCGAATGTGTGTAGACTACACAGACTTAAACAAGGCGTGCCCCAAAGACAGTTACGCTCTGCCTAAAATTGATAACCTGGTCGACTCAACAGCCGGCCATGCTTTGATGAGCTTTATGGACGCATACTATGGTTTCCATCAAATTCCCTTATGGAAGAAAGATCAGGAGAAGACGGCCTTCGTCACTGATCAAGGGTTATACTGTTACACGGTTATGCCGTTCGGTCTTAAGAATGCCCCGGCCACCTTCCAGCGAATGATAAACACTGTGTTCTTTAATCAAATAGGGAGAAACGTCGAGGCATACATTGATGATATAATTGTCAAGTCTAAGCTTCAGACAGATCATCTGTCGGACCTCCGAGAAACTTTCGCCACACTCAGGCGACACCATGTCATGCTCAATCCCAAGAAATGTGTATTTGGATTTGAGTCTGGGAAATTTCTCGGATTCCTTATCAATCAGAGAGGAATAGAGGCGAACCCTGAGAAGGTACAGGCGGTCATCGATATGCAGTCGCCTCGTACCGTCCGAGAGGTTCAGAAGTTAACAGGTTGTCTGGCGGCTTTGGGAAGATTTCTAAGTCGATCAGGCGACAAATGCTTATACTTCTTCCAGGCCATTAAGAAGAAGGCAAGGTTTGAATGGGGGCCGGATGCTGAGGCAGCCTTCCAGAAATTGAAAGTTCACTTGCATTCCTTGCCAAGGCTGGTCAGCCCTTTGCCCAAAGAAGTACTCTACATGTACCTGGCCGTATCTGATCATGCGTTAAGCGCTGTACTCCTTGCTGAAAGGGACGGCTGTCAGCTCCCGGTCTACTTTGTCAGTCATGTATTGAAAAATGCCGAGTTGAGGTATCCCTTAGTGGAGAAATTTGGTCTTGCACTCTTCATGGCTGTTAAAAAACTGAAGCCCTACTTTTTGGCACATGCAGTCGTCGTGTATACAAATTAACCTATCAAGCGGCCACTGACCACCATGGAGTCGTCAGGCCGGATGATCAAATGGGCCATAGAAATTCAGAGCCTCGAAGTTACTTTCGAGCCTAGAAAAGCAGTGAAAGGGCAAGCCTTTGCTGACTTTATTGTTGAGATGACTTGCCCCCCTGATTCTCGAGATCCAGACCTAGTCTGGAAGGTATATGTGGATGGAAGCTCTACTTCAAATGGTTGTGGGGCAGGCGTCATATGTCAGTCGCTAGAGGGCGACAGGTACGGGTATGCTCTACGCTTCAGTTTTCGGGCCTCAAACAATGAGGCAGAATATGAAGCTTTACTAGCCGGAATCCGCATGTGCAAGGCTGCAGGGGCACGAAAAATAGACGCCAGTTCCGATTCACAATTGATAGTGAGTCAGTATAATGGTGAATACGAAGCAACCCATGCGGCCATGATCAAGTATTTACAGGCAGTACGACAGGCAGTCGGATCCCTTGAAGATTTTCATCTGACTCAAGTGCCGAGATCAGAGAACAACCAGGCGGATGCACTTTAAAAATTAGCATCATCCGCCTCTTGTGATACTCCTCGAATTGTTTTTTTGGAAGTGATGGAGAAGAGAAGCATCGAGGAAGACCCTATTGGAATCCTAGACAGAAGCTCAACCTAGATGGATCCAATCAGGGAATATCTGACAGACGGTACCCTGCCGGATGATCATCACCAGGCGGCAGCGCTGAAAAAACGAGCAGCCAGTTTTGAAATGATAAAGGGAGAACTTCACAAAAGGGGGTACCTTCAACCCTTCTTAAAGTGTGTTACTATAGAAAAGGGGCGAGAGATACTAGACGATCTTCACTCTGGTTACTGTGCTTCCCATATAGGCGGTAGGACGCTTGCTCAACAGGCAAGGCGGCAGGGCTACTTTTGGCCTACTTTAGAAGCAGATGCAATGGAGATGGTGAAAAAATGTGACAAGTGCCAAAGGTTTGGCAAACTAATTCACCGTCCGGCTACTGACCTCACTACCATTCATAGCCCACTACCGTTTACTAAGTGGGGCATGGATATTCTGGGTCCCTATACGCCTGCTACAGGCGGAAGGAGGTACATACTTGTTGTAGTCGACTACTTCACTAAATGGGTGGAGGCGGAGGCTGTAAAGGGAATCAAGACGAAGGATGTAATTTCATTCATCTGGAAAAATGTCATCACTCGGTTCGGGGTTCCCATGTCTATGGTCTTTGATAATGGTCCCCAATTTGAGACGCCTGTTCTCAAAAGCTGGTTGGGTGACCAAGGAATTGCACACTACTTTGCATCTGTCGGCCGTCCACAAGCAAACGGCCAGGTAGAAGCCTTTAATAAAATCATCTCAGACGGTCTCAAGAAAAATATTGAACGAGCAGGCGGCCTATGGGCGGATGAATTACCACATGTTCTCTGGGCCATTAGGACGACTGAAAAAGGGGCGACTGGAGAAACTCCATTCCTCCTAACTTATGGTGCGGAAGCTGTTCTTCCAATAGAGCACTACGAGCCGACTCTTCGAGTAATGCTATATGACGAAGAGGCAAACTGGGAAGCCATGCGCCTGGCATTAGATTCACTCCCAGAAAGGAGGGGCAATGCTGTCTTGCGCCATGAAATTTACCGCCTGAGAATGAATAGATCATACAATAAAAAAGTACACAGGCGTCCACTCAAAGTGGGGGACTTTGTACTTAGAAAAATGGAAGCAGTTGGTAGGGCTAATGAGTCTAGCAAACTAACTCCCAACTGGGAAGGACCCTACCGAATCTATGAAGAGGTTAGGGACGGTACCTACCGTTTGGAAACACCAGACGACCAACCATTGCCTCGAACCTGGAATGTAGATAATCTTAAGAAATATTTCTTTTGAATGATGTAAATAGTCGGGGGCTACTTAATAAAATTTTGATGTTTCATTCAATTCTGTACTAAGAGGGGCATGCCTACTGACAAACAGTCGGCTACTCTCCATGTTTAATTTTCATTTTTACCTAGGAGGGGCATGCCTACTAACAAACAGTCGGCTGCTCTCCATGTTTAATTTTTACTTAAGAGGGGCACGCCGCTTGTTCCACACAACCGGTTACTCCCCAGAACACAGTTCACCAAGAACTATCAAAGGCTCATGGCTAAAATGTTCAGACTAGGCGCCAAGCCAACTGATCCAAATATAAAAATTCAATTCGACCTGTCCCAACGTTATAGCAGGCGTCCGACGGCATCTATCCGGATGAAATTCGTCGCAGAGAGCAGCTCCCTTTTGGGTGGAACATTGTTCTATAAAATCATTACACGACACCTATACGACTGTCTAACCAAGACAACCACGTAGCCGTTTCCCGGACAAGGATACCTCTCACTTAACTGACTAATCAGGTCAAACAAGTGTTCGCAGTAACCATCCGTGTCAACCGACCGACTGAACTACTTGGGATAAAAACAGTTGGTATCTTATGAGTTAATAGCCAAAAAACATTGGCGAATAAAGGGGAACAACCGGTACCCACCGCTTGATACCTCTACTACTCAGTCACTTGGCGACTAGGTAACAATTATGTTTACTTGGTCGCTCCTTAAAAAATTTAGTATGAAGCTAAAAAGGTGTTCATACAGCGCCTTTTCACACTAGATTAAAAGTGGCGGGGAACAGTCGGTCTGGACCGACTAGAGTCTCTAGCTTAAAAAACAAACAAGGCAGGTAGGAAACCACCTTCCTACTTGGTTGAAGGAAATCCATCCTTTAAAATGGCCGACTGATCGCTTAGCGTGGAAACAGACAACCAGTCGTCCAGGGGCATAGGTGGCGTGACTAACTAACTCGTATAACTCGTACCTGTTCGCAACTATCGGCCATGCAAAACAGTCGGTATAGTGTGCAACTGGATATCAGAATATTCGATACTTAAACAAATTTGAAACAAAACAAAAATGAAGTATTTTGGCATAAAAAGAAGCCGGTCATTAAAGACCGGCCAAATATTCAGAACCCCGGCCCCCTGGCCAGGTAAATACAAACAAACGGCACGCATGCCGTGAAAAGAAGACATGAAGCTTAAGAAGGGGGCAAATCTTCAATATTAGCAGCTGCCGCCTGGTCATCACTCTTTTTGCTGGACTCGGCTTCAGCTGCATCCTTCTTCGATGCATTACCCCCAAGCGGCACAAGCGCCACTACCGGCTCCTCCTCCTCCAACGCCTCGTCCTCAGCAGCCGCCAGGATCTCTTGATTATATCTATCAGAACACTGGCGGTACGTTTTTTCCCAGGAGGAATAGTCGGCATTGGGGAAGAGGCGGCCCCAGGTCATGCGCTGGATTTGAGCAGAGTCTTCCATCATCTCCCGGACCAGCTCTTTCTTCTCTTGCTCGGCCTTTTTCGAGAGCTCCTGAGTAAGACTCTTCTCCTGGGTCACTAGGCGTTCCTTTACGTTCGCCAAGGATTTCTCCAAGGTTTCGTATGAGGACATCTTTTGGCGAAGAGGTCTTAGCTCGGCCTTCAGATTGTTGATGGTCGCCTCTAGCTCGCTATTTCTCTTCTGGGCCGCCTCTAACTGAGCCAGGATGGCAGAAGTAGCCTGCGCTTGATAATAAAGAATGTCAATTGTCAGAACTTCATTTTGGGCAATTTGAAACATTGCCTTATCACAGTTAGAGGCGGCCATAGCTTTTGCAGCCTTTACCTCTTTGTTCTTCCTGTCAAGCGGCTTGCGAAGGCCGTTCACTCGGAGCAGGGCCTAAGTAAAAGGGAACAAGCGTCAGTTTTTAAACAAAAAACAGGCGTCCTGGAATTCAAATACTCAAAAATATGCTAAGTATACCTCATCAAGAACCCCTGCAATCCCGTTTAGGTCAAGGGTGCCGACACCCCTGACCGCCTCCCTTTCAGCTGGAGGAACGACCTTGATCATAGACTTGGCCACCTCGACCAAGTCAGGCTCCTGAGGGCCGGCTGCATCAAGCATAAACAAACGGATTAGACCTAGTAAAGAAGGGAGCAAGTCTAAAATTTACAAGGACAATTTCATACTTCTAGGTGGCCCAGCTGGAGTTTTAGAAGGAGTGGCCGGCTGCTTCTCAGCCGCCGCATGTTTCCTGGCAGAACCAGGAGAGCTCGCAACAGTCGTCCTCCGGGTCTTGGAGTCCGGCTGTTAGGAAGAAGAAGCTCTTGGAGCTCCCGTCTAAAAAAAAAAAAAAAGTGAAGGGTTCGAAGCTCACCAAGGGTGCCCCCTTGGGGGAGTCGGTTGAAGACTGTTGCATGATGGAGGCCCGCAACATGGCCGCCGCAGTCTTGGAGGCAGTAATTTTGCTCATGGCGTCTGCTGCAAAAATAAATAGCAAAGTTAATAAAAAGTCATCACCGAAATGCACGGAAAAACAGAGTATTCGACAGGCCGGCTACCTCTTGAGCACCGACTGCTGAGGCCACAGGCGGCCAAAAAGTACTCAACGTAGAGCCATTTGAAGATCGGGACGCAGTGCAGGGGTACTTGCTCTCGTACCCCTGAAGTAGAGTTCACCCTCGACTCTACTTTGAAGAGTCCTCTATCTAGGATCTCTTTCTTAGCCTTGGGGGGAACAGGCGGCATGCTGCGGCCGCCTGCAAGAAGGGGCGGATTCCTGTTCCACCTGTTGAAGCGTTTGTTCAGATCTGTGTCTGAACTCTCAATGATAAGGAAGGTGCTCCGCCAGTCCTTCCATTTGTTTGCTTTACCTCTTGTCATGAGGTAGCCCTTGTGGCTCGTCAATTGATACCAGCCGGTACCGCCAGCCTTAGGGGTCCGGCTGAGGTAGTTCATGTGGGCGAAAGCCTCGAAGTTCGGCTCCACCCCGTGCAGTTCGCACCCGACCACATAGCCGAGTACGTTGACCCAGGAGTTCGGGGCTAACTGCCATAACCCCAACTCATACCCATCCAAGATCCGCTGAACAGCCGGATGTAGTGGGAAGCGCAGCCCATCCTTGATGGCCGCCTCGTAGCAGCCAAAGTAGGCGCCATCATAGCTAGTACCAGCCGGCCAGACGACTGTGTCCTCTGGATCCGACACGAACACTAAAAAGCCGGGGCCCATTGTGTGGTTCGCAATAAAGCTCCCCACTTTCTCTTGCATGGCCGTTATCCGGCCCCGTGGAACAGTGCAGTAGTAGGGGGTATTTTTCTCTCGGTAAGAGGAGAATGGCTCCGCCCAATTGTCCCCCTTCTCAACTGCATGAGAAAGCCTCGCCTCTTGTAGGCGACTGTTTTTCTCTTCTGTGTCCAGAGAAGCATGGCCAGAAGAGCTAGACTCAGATTCGTCCTCTGACGAGTCCAAAGAGGACGACTCCTCCCCTCTCCCAGAGGGGCCTGCCTCCTCTCCTTTAAAAGGAGCAGGAGAAAATGTAGACTTGTCAACTGTAAAATTGGAAGGGGTCACTTTGACTCCTCCCTCAGAACTGCCGGCTTTCAAGCCGCTTTGGTTCACTTCCACATCTGGCGCCTGGTCAGATGTTTCACTAATCGGCACCCTGTGAGAGGAGCCGTCTGAGTTCGAAATCCTAGCAGTTCTTTTTGTTCTGGCCATCATGTTCTGCATAGACACAGAGACAGTCGGACTTTGTATAAAGGGCAAAGATGGGTCCGGAAAAGGGCAGGCGACACTCCTAGTCCTAGATTCAGCCGTCCCCGGTGACCGGCTGATCACTAACCTAGGTCGTGTCGTGTGCTTCCGAGGTGCCATTTCAAAAAAGAATAAAATAAAGAGAAAATTAAGAGTAAGAGAACCAACGGTTACCTGAACGAGTGACGTTGATGAAGTTCTGAAAATCCTTTGCAGTCGGCTTGTCAAAGCAGGCGGTAGGCAGAAAGGGTCCAAAATGTCAGAGCAAGTTCAGGGGTCCGAATGTTCTCTCACAAAGTTCACAAGTGTGAAAATGACCGAAGTCAACACTCCTTTATATAGGCGAAGTGAGAGGCGAAGGGTCACTTCCGGAATTCAAATTTTGGCGGGAGAATCTCCCGGCCTTTCGCCGAGTGACACCTGTAGCAGGCCGTCGCCTGTTACAGGGCGACACCTGTCACAGGTAACACGTGACCAGTCACGTGCCACCTGTGAGGGGCAAATGATTAGGGGATTTTGCTCCCACCAATCGGAATGCGCCACGTGGGCCAATCAGGTCCTGCCAAGTGTCCCCCAGTTGGAACTGTCAGGGCTTGCCACGTGGCACACACTTATTCGTCCACCCTGGACCTATTATGTCATGACACGTGGCATACTTCATGCCTAATGGAGAAGCCGGCCACCTAGGCCCAACTTCCGAGGGAAGCCCAATCAGCCCAAGGTTAACCTAAACCTAGGATTGGCACGTTTCCCGAGGTTATAAATACCTCCCTTAATCCTCATTAAGGGGGATGACACACATTAAACACTCTCACCTAGAGAGACCCAATCACTTTAATTTCCGCATTTATTACTCCTTAAGCAAGTACTAACTTGACCGTCGGAGGCGGATCTCCAATCATCCGGAGCATTCGTTTGTTTTGCAGGTACAGGCGTCCGGTTCCAGTCTCGGAATTGTAACTCTCCCGCAGGACATCATAAAACCCCGAAACAGCAGTACTTCTCAAATTTGTTCAAATGAGCCAAAGGGCTCTCATGCTTGGCACCACTAAACTGCCTTCTCTCGATGAGGGTGATCATAGCCGGCCGGATCTCAAAATCATTGGCCTCAGTAGTGGGTGGAGCAATCCCACTTGAAGCTCTATACGCCCCGGGAGTTCCCAACTCCTTAAGGGGTCGTGGTGCTGGCCGATTAGGTTGGCGCTGATTATTCATATCCGTCATTGGAATTGGTTGTTTGTCTGGCTCGGTCTCCTTTCCGTGAGAGTTTGATGACTTCGATCGGGACTTGCGGTTGCTTCTCAAAGTTCTTTCGATTTCTGGATCAAAGGCTATTAATTCTCTCTGTTTAGACCTGCGCATTCACACTAACTAAACCAATTAAATAGCAGGGCTACTAGTGTAGCCAAAAGGGAAAAATCTTTTTGTGTGTTTTTTATGATGAACTAGACTCTAGAAATAAAAAAGCAATTAACAAACACCGTTCCCCGACAACGGCACCATTTTGACAAGGGTTAAATAGGTCGCTACAATCTAACTCTCAATCAAACAATACTTATACGAACACCCTATAACCAAGTACAATGGCAAATAAAGGTTCGGTCCACGAGGAACGAGAGTAATTGCAAATCAATCTTAAACCTAAGCTAGTTCGAAATCAATGGAAAATGGTGTTCTAAAATACTACTAATAAGATAGAATAAATCAATAAACTAAGACACTAGGGAGAACGGGAATTCACCAAACCATCGGTAACTACGCAACAAGGAATCATAGAGACAAACGGGATATGCAAAGACTATATGTCTGATCAATATCGTGCGATAGGAAGACAACGAGCAGTACTAAGCTTGGATTTCTCATGGACTTAACATTACTCGATACATAATCAAACCACATTCAATAATGAAATACTCCATTCACAATCTCTTGTTCAAATCAAGAATATCATGCAATCAAATTCAAGATTCTAGGTTAGCTACTCATATTATAGTGAATTAACATGCAATCGCATATAATCAATTTAATCACAATCCGTTTATCAAAATCAATCCTTAATTACGTAGATTACCTAGGCCGGGTTTCATCCCGAAACCCTAGCTAGGAAACTACTCACACATATTCATAATCACATCAATAATAGATTCCATAAACATCATAGATCTAAACATAAATTCTGATTAAGGAATAATAAAGCTAGATTAATAAACAAGAATGAATAATACCAATTGTATTGATGCGAATCAATGGAAAAGTTTAGAACTTTGATATCCTTCGTCAATGAATAATACAAAGAATCTTCACAAATCTTGCTTCAAATCAATCCAAGAAACTAAAATCGCTAGAATAATCTTTAAGAAAACTAATGAATCTCTAATACCAAGAACGTTCTCCAATAACTCTCTACCAAGGCTCTTAAAAACTATCTCTAAATCTGTCTAAAAACGCCCCTTAAAGTCGGGCCTTATATACGTCTTCTAATTCGGAGAAGTCAAGCGCCCAGTCAACCCTGGATCAGCACGGCCGTGCTATATTTGGCACGGCCGTGCTAGCTTGTCAGTAGCTAAACCGGATTTCTTCTTCAATTTGGAACGGCCGTGCAGCTGCCTGGCACGGTCGTGCTAAAAATGACACTGCCGTGCTGAATATGCTCTAGCACGGGGCTCATACTGAAGCTGACACGGGCACGGGCAACATCTGGCACGGCCGTGATGGTGCGTGGATACTGACACGGCCGTGCTATTGGCTTGCACGGCCGTGCTGCCTTGCTTGGGGCTGCTTGCTCATAGGCCAGCACGGGTGTGCCTATGGTAACACGGCCGTGCTGCCTGTGCTATGTAATCAATGCACGACACTTGAACTTCCTTAACTCCTCGGACTTCGGTCAAGGCTAGCTCGGTTACGCATCAAGGGCTCGGGATCCGACTAAACTCGGTTGATATTACCTGAAAACACATCAAAAACAAACCAAAAACCCGTGAAGCACGTAATATAGGGGACATAAGCATAACAAGGTAATAATCAGCCAAAACGGCCCCAAAAACATCCAAAATCATCCTAATATATGCTCTAAAGCGCGCCCTAAAGTGCGCTTGTCAGCATGTCCCCAGAAATAGATAGGAGGTTCACTAAGACCCATCATTGATCGAACCATGTCTAACAAGGTTCGATTTCTCCGTTCGGATACTCCGGTCCATTGAGGAGATCCGGGAGGTGTCAACTCTGAAAGAATACCATTTTCTTTCAAGTGATCGTCGAATTCATGGCTCAAATATTCGCCACCTCGATCCGATCGAAGTGCTTTAATTTTCTTGCCAAGTTGATTCTCAACTTCTTTCTGAAATTCTTTGAATTTCTCAAAGGATTCAGATTTATTCGACATTAAGTAGATATAGCCATATCTACTAATGTTGATTAACGAAGTTGAATTCTTAGATGTCTTAGTTATTGGTATCATCTTTTGTCTAATCATATGTAAAAACATGCAATTTCCATTCAACATATATTTGCAAGACAATTTTGAAACAACTATTGTCAAAGTCTTACATGCACATAGATCATAGTATGTTCAAAAGCATGATGAAAAACTAAGATTAGTTTAATTACATGTCATAGACAAAATAGTGCATGCAAGCACGACCGAAAAACCATCTTCGTTGTCTACTTGTCCATGCACCAACACTTGATAAGCTTTCTTACTTGGTCCCTGAAAAGGCAACATAAAGTGAGTCATACTTGTTATCTAATACCTATGATAAGCTTAATTCACAAGTGTTCAGGAAGATACCTGAGGCAGATGCTCCATTCCTCTCCTCTTCTTCCTTGAAGAGCTTGCATTCTCTTTTGTAGTGGCCTTGCCCACCACAATAGAAGCAACGCATCTTCTGCTTGTCCTTCTTGAACTCCCTTCTCCTTGCTCTTAAGGGCCTCTCGGTCATTCCACATGCGGTGGCTCGGCTGAGTAGTTGCGCCACCTCCATTAAGGAGCGTGTCTCCTTTCCTGCAGCTATATGCACTCTAAGTGCATCATAGCCCGAGTGGAGCGAAGCAAGCAAGATATGCCCCGCCATCTCATCCTCCAATGAGATTCCGAGAAGCTGCATGTGTTTGAAGATCCTAGTCATTCCAAGCACATGAGGTCGGAGGGGCATGCCGGGTCTCAATTTGGCATTGTAGACCTTGGTCCAAAGCCGACGCCTTTCCTTAGCAAGACATCCCACGTTTGGTGGCTTTATCCTCATGTTTGAGAGTGACCTGGTCAAGTCAAACACGAGTCCATCAAAGTTGCCATTGTCACTCTTGGTGACTCTTACATTGACAACGTCCTCAAGTGCTTTGAGGAACATGTCCGGAAGGTAGGAGGAAAGGGTTTCCTTCCAATATTCCGGGATGGAATTTGCCATAAGTCGTGAGACCTTTTTGCAATTGGAAGACCATTCTTCATGAGCCTCATCGGTCATGATCCCTTTGGCAAAGAAGCTTGGAATGGGAGTATCAAGAGTATACTCCAAGGAACAATTCCAGAGTGTTCTCCTGAGTTCCTCCTCCCATTCCTTAAAGTTGACCAAGTTTAAAGAAAAGGCCAACTTTTCGGGGAGTTCCGGGCACATTTGGTTGTTGTTTGAGTTACTTGCAGACATTGTTCTACAATTGAAAGAATTTTAAATGAAAAACCATTCATAAATCAATAAGTTTGAAATTTAAAAGCGTTCATGCATATTTTCAATCTTATTGAGCATTTTATCCACGCATCAATAAATTGTCCCTTATGGGCGAGAATAAAATGATTCCGAGATCCCAAAGATCAAGAAATGGTTAAGCATGCTTTGGCTTGTCTTAATCATTAAATATCTTAAGGTAAGAAATCCAATTGTTAATAGCTCTAAGCTACTCTCGGTTTGATAAAATGTCGCATCTAATGCATCCTTGACATTTTATCTCTTTTGCCACGACATCTAAGGACTCCTTACTGATATCGTTGAGCTTAACCAAGACAACTTGTATACCTAGTATACCTTACGTTCCTACGGAAGTAGTGATGCCTCGCTTTGGCGTAGCCCATCACATACGCGCATTAGTTCGGTAAGTGTTGTTCTTGGAACGACAAATTTTAGCTCAATATTATTAAGGGACCTAGGGTTTCTATGTTGGTTTGATTTAAGTGAACTTAACTAATCGTTGCAACATATGAAATCCTAGACATGCATCTAACATTCATATATAATAATAATATATATAAAGCATAAAATAGATGCATTTGGCAACTAGCATGACCCCTTGAAATCTTCAATTTCCATGGGTCTTGATCTTGGCTCGTCTTCATCGAAATGCCGTCTTGAGAGATCTTGGCCAAAATAAAATAACTAGCTAGTACGACTAAGATTAATCTAAAGTACAAAAATACTTAACGGTTCGCAGACCGTATTTAGATTTACAAAACTACATAACGAATTGCAGTCCGTATTTTCTATCCTAGTCGGGCCCCACTAGTTGCCATTTTCAATAACCTGTTTTGAAACAATCTTCCATTAACCCATTCACTATTTGTGAATGGCCCATGCAAATTACGAAATACATAATTAAACACGCAAAACTAGTAACTAACTTAGGTGGTTAATCCAATTAACGCGCCTAATTAAAACTAGTCAAAGTTGTTTAATTCGTTATTTCTAAAAATAAATTGCTCACGTAATCAAATAAGCTCCTACTAAATTCCGCATCCATACTTAATTAATCCGATTAATTAAGTTGGCAAACCCATAATTTGTCAAAAACAAAAATTTTGCAAAAGCCGGAAAAATCGAGGTCTAACCTCGTTAAAAAAAATGCATAAATAATTTAAAACGGCAAAATTTTCGCAAAATTACATAGCTCAAAAATTAAGCAAAATAGCCCACACAAGCACTTGGTGGGTGCGCACCATGGCTGCTAGGCAGCCCATGTGCTGCGCTTGCTGTGCTGTGTGCCAGCATCCACGCCCAGCGTAGCATGCTGCGCCAACCAGCACTAGCAGTTCGCTACGCATGCTAGCTTGCTAGCTGGTGCCTGGCAGCGTGTGGCAGGCTGGGTGGGGCTTGCTGCCTCGCTGCCCAGCAGCACGCACAAGCATCTCCAGCAGCCCTGCCATGCCCCTAGCACTACGGCAGCACCCTGCTCCCACTGCCACACATCAGCCCCTCAAGGCACACCCCTGTGCGCCCCATAGGCAGCCACATGTGGGCTGCTAGGCAGCCCGGCTAGCCTTGGTGGCGCTTGGGTGTTTTTGCCTTGTTTTACGTGCCATTTCTCGGGATTTTAATCCCGATTTACGTGTGACATAAAATTAATCTAAATTTATTTTAGAATTAATTTAAGGGAAAAAATGAAAATAAAATAAGTCCAACTTAATTAAATTCAATTTTGACGTTGCACAAGCCTAAATTATCCAAAAATTCATTTTGAAAAATTTAGGTCTTCCTTTATGCTTAAAGTTGAAATAGCTATGTCCATAATTAATTTAGCCAATATACAAATTAAAATGGATTTGACAAATGGGAGTTGGAAAAATAAATTAACCATCTAATGATAAAAAATTTCCAACTTTCATACTTGTGTAAAATAACAAGATTACATCTTCCAATATGAAGATTAATCAAAATTTTACTCACAAGTATTTGAACTTCATGGATTTTAATCAACCAAAATGAAAAAATCCAAACTTTGTTCAATATGGAATTTAAGGTTAGAGTTCCAATCATTTAAACTTTTAAAGATTAGATCTTTAACATACTTGGGAACTTAAAATTACACATTCACATCAAACATTCACACATTAATGCAATTTATTTGCAAAATTGTGAAAAATCAAGTTTGTTTGAAAAATTGCATATCAACTCAAGCACTAATTATAACTCCATAATTATGCTCAAGGATAATTAAAAAAAGCAGTAGATTAGGGATGCAATAATGCATTTAATATAACCTTCTAATGCTTGCATTAATCAAGGCTTAAAAAGATTTAAAATTTTCGTTGAAAAACGAAAAAACCCCAAAAACTTGGGTTTCTGGTTCGAATTTAGATTCTGGACAGTCCTTGAAGAGAGTTGAATCTGTTTTAGAATGTCAATTTCACCCAAAAATCACTATTTTTAGCCAAAATCTGGGTTCGACAGCCAAATCGATAAAAATATGAGTTTTAAAATTAATTAAAACAAGCTTCTAATCTAATTAGAAAAGCAAAACCAGAAATTAAATCTTACTTTAAAACACCTTAATTAATCAATAATTGCAAAAATTAAAAGGAGCGTGGCTCTGATACCATTGTTGGGTTTCGTAGTGACCCACACTACGCGGAAAGAAACCCGCCAAGACCCGCCCCCATAATAAATGCAATTAACAAGCAAAACATAATTAAACACAACAAAGGATAAAAGATTATACCTTTGACGCGTTCTTCGCTCAACAATGAGCTCTTACTTGAACCCCGAAAATACGAGGTCTCCAACGGGATCGTACCCTCGAACTCGACCCGAGCGTCCTAAGTGTCGAAGGTTAATCGAGACCCGGAAAAATAAAACTATGAGTTTTATGAATCAAGGTTTACTCAAATCAAGAGTTGCCTTTTAATTCCACTCAAGGTTATTCTTTCCCAAATACCCAAACTTTGGTATTTATAGGGAAATGAACCCTTGAACTTCATTTCCCAACCAATGTGGGAAAATGAATAGTTTTGATAATTAATTTAATTCCAAAATAAATTAATAATCAAATCAATCACAATGCAACAAGTGTCAAGGAGAGAGAGAGAGTTAGGTGAGGACCAAAGGCTTGGGGGGACCATTGCCTTGATCCCCAAGACATTGCTCCAAGCAATGGTCCCCTCATCCAAAACCGGCATAGGAGGGATGCTGGGCTGGCAGCCAGCTAGGCACGCCAGCTAGTGCTGCCAACTAGCACTAGCCAGCAAGCCCCGCATCACCCCAGCCAGCATATGCGTGCTGTGCTGGGCGATGCTTGTGCTGCTGCTGCGTGCTAGTGCTAGTGCTAGGCGCTGCTAGCTGCCAGCAATGGCCCTTGCCTCTCTCGCCATCGCACACGCACACGCAGGGCAATCGCACTCATAGCCCTTCGCACTCCCAGTCCCACGCACATGCACAGGCCCTCTCGCACAGCTAACTCACCTTGGCAAACTAGCCCCTCACGCACGTAAGGCCTGGCATGCGTGCTGCTAGCGAGCCACGCATGCTGGGCTTGGTGCTGGGCGATGGTGCACACGCACACGCACAGAGCGAGGCTCGTGTTGCTGCTGCGATGGTGCGAGGCACACACGCACACGCACATACGCAAGTGCCCAGCACTGCGATGGCTGTGCTTGGTGCGTGTGGCCTGCGATGGCCCCTAGGCACATGCACACGCATACACGCATAGGCCTAGCCATGCGATAGTGTTGTGCATGGTGCGTGTGGCCTGCGATGGTGCTGCCATGCCATGCGAAGGCTGCGATGGGCTGCCTTGTGCACCTAGCACGCATGGCGCGCCTAGCGCACCATAGTACGCCAAGCACACACATGGTGAACCTAGGCTTGCGATGAGCTAGCCTAGCCTAGCTACGGCTATGCTCGTACTTGTTGCTTGTGATTTTGTGACGCTCGGTCTTGACGCCCTAGGCTCGATATCCGACGTCTATCTATTCGTAAAACTCCGTCGACTCATTAAATCCTTCGGATTAATTCGTCGTCTCGGATCGGTTGTTCGATTGGGTTCAACCCGAAGGGTTCAGTTAAGATTAAGCTGTAATATTAATTATACCTTAATATTACTGATCGGAAGCGGCCTCTACCTAGGAATTCCGATCACTTGACCTTACTGAAGAATTAGCTCTGTAATAATTCTGAACCCTCTATCAGAATAATACACTTGTTGGAAGGACACCATTCCTTTCAACGATAAGGTGGAGATTGGTGCTCCAACTAACGGTTTAGGCTGGTTGTGATGGTGGTTGTTTGATATTGTCGGTTGTGCGTGCGGTTGTTTCAGGCTTTGTTTTAGGCAGGTCGGGGAGGTTTTATGGGCTAGGTTTCAGGTAGGGAGGTTTTCGGGGGTTAGGGGATTCGACGGTGGGTGAGCGGGGAAGATGGCGTGACGGGAAAGGGGAGGTGCAGTGTAGGTTGGCCAGTGGGCGATGGGGATGGGGTGGTTAGGGAAGGGAAGGAGGGTGGGGCTGGGATTTCTAATTTTTTTTGTTTTTTTTATAATTATATTTTTTTTAAAATTTTATTATTTTAAATATAATTTAAATAATTTTTTAATAAAAAAATCAAAGGTTAACCATTTTAACTAAAAAGGTTAGCTATAAACCTCAAAAAGGTCACTATGGTCAATTTTTCTAAACCTTGGTGCCACTAAAGAGAGTTGGAAAAAACTTTGTCTTCCATGCAGAAAACTCAAAACCATGAGGCCACCATGTAGAATTTTCCATATTATAATTAACTTAATACAAAAAAAATATTGTAGACATCTAAAAATATCTCCCCAAAACAAAACCCGATGATGAACAAACTTTCACCGCCATTATTGGTCGGGTCGAGTATTTAATCTTGAAAGTGCTTAAAGTCCATATTCAGTCAAACACATTCAACAAATCAGTCCAAGTGTTTAGTCAACGCATAGTTCAACCCTCATTTCAGCCCAAACCATTTTAATTTATTTCATTTCATTTATCAATTAAGCCTGATTAATAAATATTAAAACCCTAAACCTGAAATAAGTCTGGAACACTGAAACGACGCCTAATTATCCCATACTTAGTGTTAAATAAAAAGATAAAAATGAATTTAGATGGAATTCCAGAAAAGGCAACTGCCGTGCCACGGTAGAAATGTCGTGCCATGGCAGGCTCTGCCGTGTCATGGCAAAATTTACCGTATCACGACAATTTACACCGTGACGCGGAAATTACTAGGTTTAATTTCTCTGCGGCGCCTCATTTCTAGGGTTCCGGACCTCACCCCTCTCATTTTCCATAAATACGAGGCTGATTTCTCAGTTTCGGGGCACCCAATAATTCTCTCTTTCTCTCTTATGCTTTAGCCTACATACTTGCCTTCCTTATTCACACAATTCATCCCTTAAGCACTCAACCGAGTCCGTACTTTACCCAAAGTTTTATACTTAAACCAAGGCGTGAAAGGTAGAATTGCTTGAGGCTTTGGGCCCAAACCAACTTTACTTTTATTCGAATTAATTTCCTTTTTATTATTAATTTTCCTTGAAGTTACTAACGCAATTATTGTTTATAGTTGCAAGCAAACGCAATCAAAGTAAGGAATCATGTTCCTTTTGTTCCTATTATATTTCTAACGGTTTTTTAGTATGTTTGTCATATACTAATCGTTATTATTATCTGACAGGCGATATTTTAGGTTGTTACTAAGATACCTCTATCAATGATATTTGTAGTCCTAAACATGCAACTAAACGATTATATAGGCAAGTCAAGGGTCGAACACGGGGAAACGATTAAGCACCGCTATTTATCTCCTAATGTCAATCTAGTTCGGTCAAGAAATATGGTGGGTAAAGTAATGACTAAAGGGAACTAAATAACAATTAAAACAAGCACTAGGGGGAAGGATCAAACATGCTATGAACTCAACAATGCTAGGCATCGGGAAATAGGTTTACATGCAAACCTAGCGACTCGTACAAGGCAATATCAAGAATACCCTCTAATCACCTATCGGGATTAAGAGCTTTCCTAGCTAGCATACACTTACACTATCGTCGTAAGGCATACAAACTAAGGTCATGCAATAATCAATCACCTAATGACTATTCCTAAATCACACTATCGTTACGATTTAGTTCAAGTCACTCAACCATAACATGCATATGGCCATAAACATGGACTGGCTAATAAGTATAAGCACAAGGAAGATTTTAATCATAAATATTCCAAATTAACCTAGCCTAACATACATCAAACTCAAAGCATACCTTCACCAAACCCCTAGCAACAAGAAACTACTCACTATCCATAACTATAACTATAATCATGCTAAGCAACATTATAACCAATGAAATAGTAAGAAAGACAAGGTTTTTATCAACTAAACTAACAAAGGTAGAAACTTTAATCATAAAAACAAGAGAATATAGAGAAATATACCAAAACCTTCATTGAAATCCAAGTAAAGAACCATACATCACCCACGCTCCAAGCTTGACCATACACCAATATTGCAAAATACTTCTTCAAAAACTAAGAGCAAAACTAGTGTTGATGGGAAATGAAATTACACTAAAAACTATCAAGATTCTTCAATACAAAAGTGGCTAAATCAATAACCTAGAAAAATTTCTCAAAAGCTCTCATACAAGGTTTCTATGCTAAAGTATCCTAATGATAAAATGTTGTTGAATGTTAGCCGTTTTTCCTCTCTCCTCTTGTTTGGAATGAATTTGGGATTTGAATCCGCAGCAGACAGGTGCGCCCGCGCATTAAATGATGGCGCGACCGCTCCTCGAAATGCGCACCCGCTCTAAAGTTGGTATTTAATGGTTGGTCCAGCTCATCAGCGCGCCCGCGCTCAAGGGTGACGCACCCGCGCATCTAGGTGGCGCGCCCGAGCCATTTGTTTGGTTTGAAATTCAATAACATGCTAATAAATACAACAAATTGTAAATACAATAACTAAAAACAATAATAAATTAACATATATCTACACACCATTAGGAACTAACATGCCAAGTATAAACTAAATTTATAAATTTAGATTTAAAATACTATCTAACCTATAGATCTGAGTTTTTTATTGCCAAAGAAACAATTCAATCTACAAAACCTACAAATATTCAAATTCCAAACAAAAAATTAACAAAAAATAAAAGTATAAATTACATTTATGATTTAAGATTTTAAGTTTATGCTTGCATTTTGTCTAAAAAATAAAAATAAAATATGTGTACTTATGTAAAAAAAAAACAAAAAAAATTAAAAAAAAAACCAAAAAAAGGAAACGGAATCTACCTGCTGGCGGCGGCGGCGGCTGGTGGTCGTGGTGGTTGCAGACCCGCCGGCGAGTGAGGCTTTGGTGTTGGTGGTTGTTAGTAACAACTCCGGTACTCCCTAGGTGAAAGGTGGTGGTTAGGGTTTTCCGGAAAAAAAAAAAAAAAAAAAAATTAAGGAAACTTACCTGCGGCGGTGCAGCAGCGGAGGCGGGCGTGGTGGCGGCCGCGGCGGCAGGTGGGCGTGGCCGTTTCTCTCTCTTCCTCTTCCTCTCTCTTCCTGTGTCGCCCTCCATTTCTCTCTCTTCCTCTTTCTCCTTCTCCTTTTCTCTCTCTTCCTCTTTCTCCTTCTCCCTTTCTCTCTCTTCCTCTTTCTCCTTCTCCCTTTCTGTCTCTTCCTCTTCCTCTTCCTGTGTCGCCTTCCCTTTCTCTCTCTTCCTCTTTCTCTTTTTTTTTTTTGGTTCTGTGTTCTGTTCAGAAGAGTTGCGTTTTTTTTAATTGTTCTCAGCTTCCGACGGAAATTATTCCCTCGGAAATATCAGGTTCCGACAGAAAAATCCGTCGGAACCTGATACTTCCGAGGGAATAATTTCCATCGGAAGCCTTTTCGAGGGAATATTCCGTCGTAACCAAAACATACCGAGGGAAAAAAAATCCGTCGGATGGTTTCCGAGGGAATATTCCGTCGGTAGAGAACTTTTCTGACGGATTATTCCTACAACTTCAATTTCCGCCGGAATTTTTGAATTTTCCGAGGGAATTATATTCCGTCGGAACCATTCCCTCGGAAATAAGCCTATTTCTAATAGTGAAGTCAAGGTAAATATCCCCACTACTACCTACGACCGTGCATAGAGGTAGAAGGTCTGTGTAACCTAACTTGGTGGCCAATCTAGTGACCATCGCCCCGCAATGTATCTCCCCTGACTTTTTCCCTTTTGCTATGGCTTAACAAGTTTGCATAAATAGGAAACCCAAATTCAATCTCCGCGCATACTCTCCCTTTGTGGCTATCCACAGGCAAAGGACCTCTTCCTTAGTCAGCTTACCTAGGTCCTATTTACTAATGGTGGAATACCCTAATAAACGGTGCAAGATCCTAAGGGTAAGGTGCCAAATCTCACTGGCTATGGAATGCCTGGTATGAAACTCATCTTTGCCTGAAATGGAACGCCACCAAGCGAACTCACTATACTCCCCAAAGTGCTCATAAAGCGGGTAGAGGAGGTGCGCATCTGAGTGAAAGTCCAGGGCTTGGTTAAACTGTGCTAGTGACATGGTGTGTTGGTTGTTAAAGAGTTGGAAAGATATCCGAAAGTCATTATCTTCTAGAGTATCAACTTGGAAAGACGAGAAAAACTCTAAGGTGGGTTCTTGGTAGGTCATAAATGAAGAGTTTACGAATGATCCTATTCGAAGGTTATCAAAAAGAATCCACAAGTCATCATTTATCCCAATTTTTATCATATCTCCCCGATGATAGTGTCTAGAAGGTCGCAACTTTCTTTTTTTCATATCAGAGTATATTGAGGAGTGACTTTTGTTTAAGAGCTTTAAGGTGGGTAGGGTATTGGGTTGGTCCGACTCTCGGTTTTGGGACGATTGTCCCGACTTAGAGGTTTGTCTCTTTTTCCCAATCCTTGTACTCATGACAACCCTCTTTTTTTTTTTTTTTTTTTTTTTTTTTTTTTTTTTTTTGTTTTGTTTTTTTTTTTATTTTTTTTGTCTTTTGATTTTTTTTTTTTCTGTTTTCAATCCTTTTTCAAAGTCAACTCCTGACTATTTCCAACCTTAACCTCCACAAACCATAATGTACCTGTTTCACAGCAATAATAATCAACCAACCACAACCAAATATATCCAACAGCAATTTCAACAATAGTCAATAGTATCCAGCAATATTTTCAACAATAATCAACGAAATCTCGATAATAACTAAAGATAACCAAAATCCTTGCTTTAAAATTAATCAAAAGAGATAAAAATAACAAAGGGATTTTGAATACCTTGACATTTGTGTGAAAAATTGTTGTTTTTGACTGATGAACGGATGGCAACGCTTGCGGAACGGTGATGATGATGATGATGAACAGTGATGATGATGATGAACGCTGATTGCGGAAGATGAGAGAGATCTCGAGAATAGGGCGTGTGTTTTAGAGAGAGGAAGGTTATGCGGGAGGTAGGTTATGTTTGTGGGGGATGAAGGGGTTTAGCAAACAAAGCCAAAACCGTAAATTTTGGGAACCTAGATTGGCGCACCCGAGCCCGTGGTTAGCGCGCCCGCGACGTTCAGTTTTCGCGAATCGCGCTGAAAGCGCGTGAAAATCGCGCAGGCTCCCTGGATTGAGTGAATTTTTTGGACCAAAACATTGGCGCGCTCGCTCCTAATGTGGCGCGCCCGCGCCATCTTGAATTCGCGGACCGCTCTTAAATCGCGACAAAACCGCTCCAACTCTCTGGATTGTGGAGCTTTTCAGACCTTGGCTTAGGCGCGCCCGCGCCACTTTGTTCTCGCGGATCGCTCTTTAGCCGCGACAAAATCGCGCAGGCTCTCTGCCTTTGGTTTGCATTTGACCTCAAATTCTCAAAAAAAATCATTTTGCTTCAACTCTTATCTCTCTTTTCTCAAAAACACACACAATCACACCTACATCACAATAGAGAAAGAAATGTGTTAGATGGATCAATTTAAGTGTTACAAAAGAAAATAAAATCAATTAAGTTAGAGACCGGGTTGCCTCCCGTAAGCGCTTTGTTACACGTCGTTAGCTTGACTTCCTTGAAATGAAATCAAGGGGACTTGAACACATCAATAAGTGACAAATTTTCTAGTTTTGCGATTGGTTGACCCTCAAAATATGGCTTGAGACGGTGTCCATTCACTTTGAATGGAGGGTACTTGTCATTGAAGATCTCGATGCACCGTATGGGAAGACCTTGGACTCTTGGAATGGGCCGCTCCATCTAGATCGTAGCTTTCCGGGAAAGAGCTTGAGCCTTGAATTGTAGAGTAGGACCTTTTGTCCTTCCACAAACTCTTTCTTGGAGAGTTGTGCGTCATGCTATGCTTTGGTTCTAGCCTTATACAAGCTTGCGCTATCATAGGCATTCATGTGAAGCTCTTCTAGCTCATGAAGATCTAGCAACCTTTGTTCACCCGCGGCATGGAGATCAAAATTGATTTGCTTAATGGCCCAATTTGCCTTATGCTCCATTTCAACCGGGAGATGGCAATTCTTCCCATACACAATCTTATAGGGAGTTGTCCCAATTGGAGTCTTAAAGGCGGTCCTATAAGCCCATAATGAGTCAATAAGCTTACTAGACCAATCCTTCTTTGTTCTAGCAATGGTCTTCTCCAAGATGACTTCCAACTCCCTATTTGTGACCTCCGCTTGACCACTTGTTTGGGGGTGGTAAGCAAGGCCTCGCTTGTGCGATACACCATACTTTGAAAGAAGCTTGTTGAATGTATGGTGCTTGAACTGTGAACCTCCATCACTTATGATTTCCTTAGGAACACCGAATCTTGGGAAGATGACTTTCTTGAAAAAATTAACAACCACCTTTGAGTCATTGGTGGGAGATGCCACGGCTTCCGCCCATTTGGAAACATAGTCAACGACAACAAGAATGTGCCGCTTCCCTTGAGATGAGATGAAAGGGCCCATGAAGTCAATTGCCCAAACATCAAAGACTTCGAGCTCAAGGATCGGATTTTGAGGCATCTCGTCACGCCTTGAGATGTTTCCCGTCCTTTAGCACCTATCACATGTCTTCACAAAGGACCAAGCGTCCTTGAACAAAATCGGCCAAAAGAGCATCGATTGCAAGACCTTAGAGGCGGTCTTTTGGGCACTCATGTGTTCACCACAAGGGGATGAGTGGCACATAGTGAGCACACTTTGGAATTCTTCATCGGGAACACACCTCCTCAAAAGCCCATCCACCCCTCTTTTCAACAACGTTGGATCATCCCATATGTATTTATTCGCTTCATACTTAAGCCTTCGTTGTTGTTGAGGAGTGAAAGTTGGTGGAATATCACTACATGCAAGGTAATTGACGATGTCGGAAAACCAAGGGGTTTCCTTGGCATCAAGAGCATATAGCACATCGTCCTTTAAAGCATCTTCAATCGAAAGGTCGTCTTTGAGAGATGATCGGCTACCACATTCTCGGCTCCCTTCTTATCTCTTAATTCCAAATCGAAGTCTTGAAGGAGAAAAACCCATCTCAACAACCTTGGCTTTGCCTCCTTCTTGCTCATCAAGTACTTAAGAGCCGAATGATCGGTGTACACTATTGTCCAAGACCCAATGAGATAGGGCCTAAACTTCTCAAAAGCATGAACAACTACTAGGAACTCCTTCTCGGTTGTGGTGTAGTTCCTTTGCGCATCGTTGAGAGTCTTGGACAAATAGGAAATCACATGTAGCCTACCCTCTTTTCGTTGCCCTAGAACCGACCTGATGGCCTCATCACTTGCATCACACATTAATTCGAACGGTAGCGACCAATCAGGTCCTTGGACAATTGGAGCGGAACACAAGGCTTCTTTCAACCTAAGAAAAGCACTCAAGCAAGATTCATCAAATACAAGATCTTTATCTTGTTGTAGAAGAGATGTGAGGGGCATAGCAATCAAAGAAAAGTCCTTGATGAAGCGGCGATAAAAGCCGGCATGACCAAGGAAAGACCTCACTTCTCTCACATTTGTGGGAGGGGGGAAGCTTCTCAATCACATCCACTTTTGCACCCATCAACTTCGATGCCCGATTGGGAGACCTTATGGCCAAGCACACTACCATTCTCCACCATGAAGTGGCATTTCTCCCAATTGAGCACCAAGTTGGCACTCTCACATCTTTCTAGACAACGAGATAAATTTAAAAGGCACATCTCATATGTACCTCCGCCCACAGAAAAATCATCCATAAAAACCTTCATCTCTTCCTCAATCACGTCACTAAAAATTGACATCATGTATCTTTGGAAGGTAGCCAGAGCGTTAAAAAGACCAAATGGCATCCTACGGTAGGCAAAGGTACTGTAGGGGCAAGTGAAAGTGGTATTTTCTTGATCCTTTGGGTCTACTGGGATTTGGAAGAATCCCGAATAACCATCAAGAAAGCAATAGAATGCATGCTTTGTAAGCCGCTCAAGCATTTGATCGATAAATGGTAATGGAAAATGGTCTTTGGAAGTATTAGCATTCAATTGGCGATAGTCAATACACATACGCCAACCCGTCACAAGGCGGGTTGGGACCAATTGTTGCTTGTCATTTACCATTACCGTCATCCCTCCCTTTTTGGGGACTACTTGAACCGGGGACACCCAATCACTATGAGCGATTGGATAGATGATCCCCGCTTCAAGCAACTTAGAAACTTCCTTCCTTACAACCTCTTGAATTTGAAGGATTAAGTTTCTTTTTCCTTTGCCTACACGGCTTAGCACTCTCCTCCAAATCAATTTTATGCATGCATAGAGAGGGGCTTATACTCTTGAGGTCCTCAAGGGTATAACCCAAAACCTTTCTATGCTTTTTCTAAACATTAAGCAATAGGGAGGTTTGCTCATCCGTGAGGCTTGCATTGACAATGACCGGGAAAGATTCATTTGCATCTAGGAAAGCATACCTCAAACCCGAAGGTAGAGGTTTCAAGTCTACCTTCGGTGCTCCCTTACCATTGGAGACCTATTCCTCTTCCGCTTGGAAGACTTCATTAGTTGGGAGTATCTCTTGGTCGGTGGTTGCTTCCACTTTGTCATCAAGCATCTCCTCATATACTTGCATCTCCTCCTTTTGATCACCTATCTCATTCTCATTTAACAAAACATTCTCAAGTGGATCGTTAGAGGCATGGACATGAGGGTATCGAAATTCATTCATCAAATTTTCAAAAGTATCTACCCTATAGCATTGATTACTTGCGGAAGGTTGTTTCATGACATTGTTCAAATCAAATTCAATAGAGTCATTATCAACCTTCAAAGTCATTTTACATTCTTTAACATTAATGATTGCTTTAGAGGTAGCTAGAAATGTTCTACCCAAAATTATATGAATCCTCTCATCCTCATCCATCTCTAGAACATAAAAGTCCACCGGAAATGTGAACTTACCAACTCTAAGGGGAATGTCCTCAACTTTCCCTATGGGCAATTTAGTGGACCTATCCGCTAGTTGGAGGGTAATGTTAGTAGGTGAAAGCCACTAGTAGAAAAACTTAAATGGGCACCACCAAATACGCACCGGTTTTTAAAAACCGGTACGAAAAACAATTGGCCGGATTGAGGGAAAGAGTTTTCGCACCGGTTCTTACAAAACCGGTGGGAAAAGTTAGTACATCGCACCGGTTCAATTCGAACCGGTGTGAAAAGTCTTGTAAAATAAAAAAAAACCGGTTATAATTCTTTCTTTCTCTTTCCTCCTCGATCTTTCCTCCTCTGTCATCTGCCTCTCTCCACTCTCTCTCTCTCCTCCATTGAAGCGTACTCGACATTCTCCATTGAAGGGGCTTCTGATTTGTAAGTGCCCACCGTCGACCATTGCTGGTTCTTCCTCTAATTGTCGGTGCTAGTGGTGGTGGGTTCCATCCTCTAATTGTCTCAAGCACCACCGGATGTGTTTGCAAGTGCCCACCGTTGACCATTGCTGGTTTTGCCTGATCCGGTCGCACGGACCACCGTCCTTGTGCTCCACCACCACCGTCCAACAGCTGGCCACCAGGTTCATTGTTAACTTATATTTATTTAACTTCTTACCTCAATTTCGTTTTCTTCTTGCTAGGGCTACAATTTTGATTGCAATTTTTAGGTCAAAATTGAGGCAATTTCATTGTTATTGTTGTTGTTTTCAAATTATTATAGGCTATTAGTTCTGAAATATATTGGCATTTTCTAGGGTTTTGTTAATTTAGATTTTTCAATATTATTTTTATTAGCCTCTAATTTTTTGGAATTTCTTTGTTTTGTTTTGACTAACATTTAATTGTTGATGTTATAATTTTCTGGAATTTCGTTGTTTTGTTTTGACTAAAGCTTATGCTCCTCATTTTTCAGATAAGACTTGAAGAAAGGCATTCATGTTGACAACCTAACTGAGTTAGAGGTCACTAGTCCTCGAGATGTTATGCAACAACTTCTTCAGGTATTGATCAACCTAACTAAACACATACTCAACCTACAGAAGACCTTGATTAGATTGTACAAGCATAATTAAGTTTGCATGGTGATAGATAATCTTTTGTTCTTTGCTAAAGTCTAAAGTTTAGGTTCGGTTTTGGTGAGAGCATGGTTTGTTAAGGAGCCAATCTCAAGTATTCTCAACCCTTGACATGATTTTTGACCTCTTAAAATATGCCTCTTTACTAGGGGCCTCCTGAATGAGTTACAACAACAAACTTTACAAATATCTCGTGACAAGGTTGCAAATTAACTAGGAGCCTCTAGGATGACTAGCAATAATACGTATCAACTAGTAAAATTCTGTGATGATTTAACTTGTCATCTTCAAATATGAACTCGTGAATGGTAAATATGAAAATCTCGGAATATGTTTCAAAGTCTCTAAGGTGACTGATATTTCAATCGATGCCTGTTTTTTACGAATTCTATATACAAGTGCCTAATGAAGGAATGTTAATTGTTGTCAGGGTGCTGCAAACAGAAAGGTGGCTGCCACTAACATGAATAGAGCAAGTAGTCGTTCTCACAGTGTATTCACCTGTGTTATTGAGAGTATTGTAAGTATTTTCCCTCTAAGTCTAGTATGTGTAAAAAAAAACCTGCTCTTTTATTGTGCAGAATTTTCAAAGTTTGAAATTTAAGTGCTTAATGAATGGTGGTAAAACTGCAGTGGGAATCCTAAGGTGTAACACATAATCACTTTGCTCGACTAAATCTTATAGATTTAACTGGCTCTGAAAGGTAAAATCATAAATTGCAACTCGTTGCTAGTACTAGACTAATACAAAAGAAAGAAAATAGAAAGAGAGAAATTATTGTTCTAGAATCTAGTCTTCTTGTTGAGTGTTTTACTGCTATCTATTTCAAGTCTTAGCCTCACCAAGATGATCATTACAGGCAAAAGAGTTCTGGTGCAGAAGGTGACCGTCTTAAAGAAGCCACAAATATCAATAAGTCACTGTCAACTTTAGGTCTGTTTTTCCTTCTTTCAATTAAAACTATATAGCAGTAGCTCACAGTAAAGAATTTATCTCTTGATTGTCCTTACTTTTTATAATGCTTTAGACTCGCGATAATGAACCTCGTGAGCATATCCAATGGAAAATCTCATCACGTGCCATATCGAGATTCAAAATTAACCTTTTTGCTTCAGGTATTTTCTAACACAATTTTTTGCTCATTAATCTGCCAAGGAATCCTATTTGCAAGTCTGACTTGAGCTGTACTTTGGAATTCAACTCACTTGGAGGGAATGCAAAAACCACTATAATTTCTAATATTAGTCCATCCAACTGGTTAGTGCTTCCTGCATCCCATTTCTTTTTAATCGTCACTTTCATCTATAATGTAATGGGAATCTAAACCAGGCAAAGTGTTCAGTTTGTATCTCATACACATGGTAGTGTTGATTTAGCAATCTCGAATAATTCTCTTCTATTTTGTGGTGATGGCAGAGTTTATAATTTTGCTTGATACATAGTATTTCCTGTTTTTCTTTATCTTGAGTTCCAAATATATAAGGTAGATTTTTCTATGTTTAGAACTTTATTCCGTGATATAACTTTTCGGCTTCTTGCAGCTGCTCACTGGAGACTCTTAGCACCCTGAAGTTTCAGCATGCTAAATTTATAAAGAACAATGTATGTTGTTAGGAAATCTGTACTACTTTGTGTTTGGCTAAGTTGGTTTTCTTTAGATATTTGCCTTTAAGTACCATTCTCTCAAAGAATATTAACTGGTTAGCTTCATGTTCATTAATTATAATATTTATATCCATTTGTTCAACCTATCAGGCCGTTGTAAACGAAGATGCTTCTGGTGATGTCCTTGCCATGAGAATGCAAATTCAGCAATTGAAGGTATCTCTATCTTATATCATCCTAAGAACTAATACAATAGAGAATTTCTTCTAAGAGAAGCATAAGATTATATTAATAGACACATATTTCATATGTTGTGTAAAAATGCAAAAGTCTTGTTGCCAAACAATCTCAATTCTCACTTGAATTTGTACTAATCTTTTTATTTTTAGTACATTAGTATAATTTCTGTCTTCATGTTTCAAATATTTTTCTGAAGAAAATAGTTAAGCTGTTGTTGGATTGGTGTTGGATATCATAAAGAAGTTAAATTATATGAACCTTGTCTGTACTCATCTGATTTATCATGACGTTGGGGGTTTCGGGTGGGGAAAGGGATGGGAGTTAGGGTGGTTTGGGGTTGGGGAATTCAAGTTTTGGGCGGTTTCGTTGGTGGGGCTGGGGCGGGGGATCTATTGCGCTCATGTGGCTCTGGAAGGAGGGTGGTTTCGTTGGTGGTGCAGGGGGAGGGGGTGGCTGTCGGGGCTGGGTTTGGGAATGGCTGTCGAGCTAGGTGGGGAATTGTTTAATTAATTTTTTTTATTTTAGGGTTTTTGAATTTAATTAGATAATTGAATTTATTTTAGATTTTGGGGTTTCATTGTTGTATTATCGAAGTTAATATGTTGGATTTTAGGGATTTTTGGGTCAAATACCTAGCGACAAACTCCTATGTTCCTTCACTGGAACGCAGTAAAGAGATAGAGTGCAGTGTGTGCTTAGAACGTGTGCTCGCTAAGACAGCAGCCTCTGAACGGAAGTTTGGTTTGCTATCAGAATCTGACCACCCATTTTGTATAACTTGCATCAGATTTTGGCGTAACAGCTCACCAACCTCTGGAATGGATGTTAATTCCACATTGAGGGCTTGTCCTATATGTCGTAACAGCTACAGTGGAATCACAGAAATCGCAGCCTCTTTCTCCTTATACTGCGTAAGTTATATAATCAAATTTATCTGGCTACAGTGGAATCAAAGTGTAGTATGTTTTAATAGCAAGTGAATAAACTAGATTACCATAGGTAATTTTCTCATATGCATGCATCATTCTCTCACATTTACTCAATTGATTCAGTCAAGATGCCCTTTGTATTTTGGCTTCATTTAACCACAACATAGAAATACCTTTTTACTTGAATTTTTTATTCTATGGATCATAATTTAGTCAAGTCATTTAGCTAGTCAGTAGCTGGCTCTCATCTTTACATAGCATTTGAGATTCCCTTTTCAACTCATAAATTATTTGGGAAAATAGCTGATAAAAAAATTGGTTATCTTCTCTTTTCCTTGCAGATATGAAGACTTGAAGCCCCCTACTTCGCCAACCCCAACAACTCCTAATTCATTGGCCACTTCCATGGCCTCGGATGGTGCTGAATCTCAGACAGCTAGCTTGTCAAATAATGGTCCAGTTGAATATATTGAAGCATAAGATGCAGGGAATGAGCAGACTTCCGCACAGCCAAAGCCAAGACCATTTCACCATATACAATGTAAGTCAGTCAACATTCAATCTTTCTTTCTTTTTTTTCCCGAATATTTTCTGTTTACCATTTCAATGGATAAGAGGTTTCTCATCTTGCTGGAATACTAAACTGAATATGCACACGTATAGTTGTATTGTCCTGAGAGCAGAATTCCAGTCTTTCTTTTTGGAAATGGTGGTGGTTGCTCAACTTATTCGACAAATTGAAAGATTATTTAAGTGTGTCTATAGAATTAGCCTGATTGTAACTCATTGAGGCTAGCTTCTAACTAGTTAAAGACATTTTCATTGTAGTATAATTATCCGGTAATCTGGTATAGATGAATACTTTGTATTAGTATATTGTCTTTATTTTAAGCATCTATATATAGTTCTCTGTTACATCTGAAAAGCCGAAGATTTTTTTTTTTCAAGTAAAAGTTATAATTTCTATCAGATTGTGAGATACTAAAATGTGTTTGTTTTAATTACATATTAAAGCCAAAGTGATCTGTTGTGTATAGTCCATGAGATCATTTCAGACTTAAGGGGAGCTTAATATTTTATCTCAAATTTTGTATTGCTTTCAAACATAAATGATGAACGATCTCCTTAATTTTGTATTGTCGTCATCCCTCTTTAATGTTTACTTAGTTAATTACTCGTTTACAGGCTGTTCTGACTTCTGGTTTGTTCTGACTTTTGGGATTCATTGGTTTGTTCTGACTTCTGGGATTCATTCTCCTTTTTGCTCTCTTGTGAGCAACTGTACATCGACATCTCAAGTTCTGAATTTAATTCATATTTTGAGGCATAAGTTCAGTGACATATTAACTGTGTACATCGGATATTATAACTTTGAAAAGTTTTTCTTCATGTCTGATGTAGATGTGAGTTTTTCAGCAATATATCTGTCTTCTTGGTCAGCTTAAACTTTTATGAAAGTTGTAATGGTGATTTTACTTTTTCAGGAGTAAAGGTCGCTGCACTCGACTAATGCTATGATCGGAATGCTTCTAATGCCATCTTAGTCTGCCTGAGAGCCTTTTGCATGTCCATGTTGTTTGTGCTTATGTAACATTGTATGTTATTTACTTTTTGACAAGAATTGTAATATTACATGCTTTTATAATGAAAATATGTAACTTTATATATATGTTAGTGTTTATATATCAATTTAAGTGAAAAAAATGCAAAACAAAAATTTATTTTTTATTTTTTTGGGGCACTTTTGGCACCGGTTTTGGAACAGAACCGGTGCTAAAAGTTTTTAAAATTTTTTTTGGGACTTTTGGCACTGGTTCAAAGCAAAAACCGGTGCAAAAGGGAGGTTTTTTGCACCGGTGCTCACCCAGAACCGGTGCGAAAAGTCTGATTTCGGTGCGAAATCCATGGGGTTTTAGCACCCCTCAAATCAAGACCGGTTCAATACCGGTGCGAAATGGGGGGTTTGAATCGGTGCGGATTACATGTTTTCGCCTAAGGCTTCCCACATTGAGCTTTTGTTAGACCGAGAAGGGCATAAGACTTACACTAGTGCCTAGATGGCACAACGCCTGTCCTAAGTGAATCTCATTAATGGAACAAGGAATGGAAAAACTACCGGGATCTTGCAATTTTGTTGGAAGCTTGCTAGAGAGAATAACACTATAATTTGCGGTCAAGTTTACGGTTTCAACTTCTCTTTTCCCATTCAATAGGTCTTTTAAGAACTTAGAGTAGTGGGGCATCTCCTTCATAGCATCCACAAAAGGTATCGAAACATGCAAACCTTTGACCACTTCTAAGATCTTTCCAAATTAGGCATCCAGCCTAGACCTAGCAAACCTTTGGGGAAATGGCAATTTCTCATTCCTAGGTTGTCGATTTAGGGGCAAAAGTGTTTGATCTTTGTCACTCACTTTTGTTGGCTCCTTCTCTTTTTGCTTCTCACCCCTCTCATTTTCTTTTTCTAGGACCTCACTCTCTTTAGGTGGCTCATCCTCATCTTCTAGTTCTATCCTCACATTGGAACTCTTCTCATCATTTGACTCACTCTCAAGGACTTTCCCGCTCCTAGTAGTGATAGCATACATAGGTTTCGGGTTGACACCTTGACTAGGAAAAGAGGAAGAGGAAGAAGGGGAGGATGAAGAACTAGGTTGGGCTATCTGAGAGATTTGGGTCTCTAGCATTTTCATATGCGCCTTGATTTGCTTCTTTTCCTTCTCTTGGCCTTTGTTAAAGCTCTCTTGATTCTTAATGAATGCTTGAAGCACGCCCATCATAGAATCCGGAGCGGCCTCAACTTGAGGAGGAGGTGTGTTGGAAATTTGGGCTTGCGACCTTATTTGTTCAAAATAGGGAGGTCTATTTTGAGGCCTTCCATTTCCGGAACCCTAATTGGAATTTAAACGTTGTTGGTTGTTGGAATAGTGTTGTTGGTTTTGATTCCAATTGGGCCTTTGGTTTAAGTAACTTCTTCCATTATAATTGGAAGAGTTTCCTCTACCTTGACCTTGGTTATCATAACCACCACCACTTTGATTCCAACCTTGGTTTTGATTCCAACCACGGTTTTGGTTTTGATTCTAATTAGGCCGCATTCTAACATTTCCCTCACGGGGCACAAAATTCATGGCATTAACATCTTCAACATCATCATCATTTTCATGGGGAGTGGGACCTTCACTTATGGACATACATTGTTGAGAATTATGATCATAGTTTCCACATATATCACAAAACATACAACCGGGAGGCATAGCATTGTAATTAGAAGGAGAAGAAGTAAAGGGGCTCATACCATGGCCTCCCTTGGTGGAAGGGGAGGAACTTTGAGAATTTGTCTTCATAAAGTCTTCCATTTGTTTAGCCATTTTGGCCATTTGGTTCGAAAGGTTGGTGATTGCATTTGTTTGCTCTATGGATTGCACCATACCTTTGCTAGAAGTGGCTCCCCTCTCACCTTCGTACCAATCCTCATAATTGCGCACAACATCTTCTATGATACTCTCCACTTCATCTTCCCTTTTGTTCATGATTGGGCCTCCGGCTCTGGCATCAAGGCTAGTCTTGCTTTGAGGGGAGAGTCCTCCATAGAATGTTTGGAGAGCTTGCCAATTAGGAATCCCATGGTGTGGGCATTGCCTTTGTAACTCTTTGAATCTCTCCCATGCCTCACAAAGAGACTCTCCACCTCTTTGGCGGAAACTTTATATCTTTGAGCGAGCCTCAGCGGTTTTCTTGTGATTGTAAAACCTTCCTAGGAACGCCGTAGTCACCTCATTCCAAGTCGTGAGGGAACCGGGAGGAACATCCTTGTTCAACCAATGTTCCGTCGCTCCCATGAGTGAGAACGGGAATATCTTCAATCTTATGTACTCTTGGGAGACTCCGTTGATCTTGATAGTGTCAGAATACTTGAGAAACTCTTTGAGATGCTCATGGGGATTCTCAAATTTCCCACCGGTAAACTGCCTCTTCTCTATCATTGAAATGAAATTAGGTTTTATCTCGAAATTGTTTGCTTGAGTGGTGGGGGCTAAGATCCCACTTTGAGAGGCATATGGTTCGGGTGCTCCAAGTTGCTTTAGTGACCTTTGATCACCCATGTTTCCTTGATCACCCATACTTTGTTGATTATGGTTATTAGCAAAAGGGTTGGGAATTGAGCCTGTAGATGGTTCACTCTCCTCACTTGAAGTAGGTGAAGATGGGGAAGGGGAACTTCTCACTTCCTCTTGAAGTGGGTCTTCACCTCTCTCCCTTACTTGTCTCCTCAATTGGGCCGGAGTGCGCTCTAGCTCGAGGTCTATGGACACCAAAGGCTTAGAGCAATTATGCCTCCTGTGCATATACAAAGCTAAGCAGAAAGTGAGCTCTGACAAGATATGGAAAAACAAAAGAAAGGAACAGATGAACTAGTCTCAACAAGAAAATAAACACACAATGGAAACCGTCTCCCCGGCAACGGCACCAATTTGACAGGCGATATTTTAGGTCGTTACTAAGATACCTCTTTCAATGATATTTGTAGTCCTAAACATGCAACTAAACGAGTATAGAGGCAAGTCAAGGGTCGAACAAAAGGAAACGATTAAGCACCGCTATTTATCTCCTAATGTCAATCTAGTTCGGTCAAGAAATATGGTGGGTAAAGTAATGACTAAAGGGAATGAAATAACAATTAAAACAAGCACTATGGGGAAGGATCAAACATGCTATGAACTCAACAATGCTAGGCATCGGGAAATAGGTTTATATGCAAACCTAGCGACTCGTACAAGGCAATATCAAGAATACCCTCTAATCACCTATCGGGATTAAGAGCTTTCCTAGCTAGCATACACTTAAACTATCGTCGTATACAAACTAAGGTCATGAAATAATCATTCACCTAATGACTATTCCTAAACCACACTATCGTCATGATTTAGTTCAAGTCACTCAACCACAACATGCATATGGCCATAAACATGGACTGGCCAATAAGTAAAAGCACAAGGAAGATTTAATCACAAATATTCCAAATTAACCTAGCCTAACATACATCAAACTCAAAGCATACCTTCACCAAACCCCTAGCAACAAGAAACTACTTACTATCCATAACTACAACTACAATCATGCTAAGCAACATTATAACCAATGAAATAGTAAGAAAGACAAGGTTTTTATCAACTAAACTAACAAAGGTAGAAACTTTAATCATAAAAACAAGAGAATATAGAGAAATATACCAAAACCTTCATCAAAATCCAAGTAAAGAACCATACATCACCCACGCTCCAAGCTTGACCATACACCAATATTGCAAAATACTTCTTCAAAAACTAAGAGCAAAACTAGTGTTGATGGGCAATGAAATTACACTAAAAACTATCAAGATTCTTCAATACAAAAGTGGCTAAAACAATAACCTAGAAAAATTCCTCAAAAGCTCTCATACAAGGTTTCTATGCTAAAGTATCAAAATGATAGAATGTTGTTGAATGTTAGCCATTTTTCCTCTCTCCTCTTATTTGGACTGAATTTGGGATTTGAATTCGCAGCAGACAGGCGCTCCCGCGCCCAACAAAGGCGCGGCCGTGCGTTAAATGATGGTGTGGCCGCTCCTGAAAATGCATGCCCGCTCCAAAGTTGGTATTTAATGGTTGGTCCAGCTCATCAGCGCGCCCGCGCTCAAGGGAGGCGCGCCCGCGCATCTAGGTGGCGCGCCCGTGCCATTTGTCTGGTTTGGAATTCTCTCGTTTTCCCTTGTTCCTTCTATCTCCGAATCAACGACATACACCTACAATCATGGAACAAGAAGGGAAAGCGTTATACAACGAAAGGGGAGGGGAGTATAGACTACCTAAACAACATGAATACACATTACGCATTACAAAGGTAGAATACTCAAACTAGGCGAATCATAGCAAAAACATACTAAAATGGACCAAATTATTACTAAAACTACTAGAAAAGACTACCCTAAGAGTAACATAAATGTCACTCATCATTATCCAATGTTAATGATGATTCTATTATGTTTATTGATCACCATATTGCTTGTTAAAGGGAATATGTAATTGAATATAACGCTTAACAAGAGAATTAGGACGACAGGTTTAGGTTCCTTTTTAATCTTGTTGTTTAATTGAAGGGATCACGATATTTAGAATTATATGTTGCATTAACATTCAACTAATTTAGCCTAATATTAGTTTAGAGCAAATTGAATCTTTGTTTGTGTACCTTTGAGATTGTTGGAAATACTTTTCGTAATACGAATCGAGTAGAGGCCAATACTGGCGAATGTGACTCCATAACTCACTTCGTACCATCATCCCCGATCCTCCTTTCGTGGTTCCGAACCTTATGTAGTTAGTAATCACATGGATTATGAATGGGGTGTAACCTTCATGGGTCAATTGTTGTTTCCTATTGTTGTCTTTTATTCGTGGTTGCCTTAAATGATCCGTGAATGGTTTACAAGTTCCTTAAAAACTTGTTGGTGGCTCCCTACTTTGCTTTGTCCCTAATCATGTTCCTAATCACATGTCAATTCCCACTTCCTATGAGTGCCAAGTATATTCACACATGCTTAAGTAGGCGCGCTTCAAAGACGCCTATAATTTGGCGACTACACTTGGGAGGACTCTTGGTTATTTATCGATTTGAGTGATCGGTATTTAATTGAGATGAGTGGATGAGACTTAAAAGATTCTTGAATCGTATTTCTGTGATTAATTTGGCATAGTTGCATATGCATTGACGTTTAACGTCGTAATTAGGTTCGCCTCGTAGGAAAAATCAAATAACCTGATCGCGAACGAAAAAGTAGAGACACTCATTAAATTTTTAGACTTCGGCACTACGGCAGAATTGCCGTGGCACGACACAGATTACCGTGACGCGGCAATCTGTACCGTGACACGGTAATTATTGTTGTGGCACGACAGTCCTAAATTTTTTTCAGTGGTTCTGCCTTTTTCTCGTTACTGGCTTCCTTCATTTTTTCTGAAAAACCGTATGTCTTCTACATATATACGTTTTAGCCCCGGGGGATTTAATCTTTATCAACCCGAAAACGTTCATGACAATAAGGGTTCATCCAAGTTATTAAATCCACCCAAACCATGGAGTCAAGTTCGATTTTATCACGAACTTGCGAAGCCGCATACACCCTCAAGGGAGGCTGCCTTGCTAACGTGTCCAAACTCTTAACCATGGTACCCTTTTGACACCAAATAAGCTTGCCCATAAAGGAACATAGAACTTGACCTTAGGTTTCGAACATTTCATTGCATCATCGTGACTATGTGTTACTTGGCTTTATTGACGTGTTACTAACCCCAAGTGTGTTCGTTCATCTTGTTGTTTTGAATAACGTATGACAGAGGGTTTTTATTCCACATAGTATTTAGTACGGACCCTAAATTAAATAAAAACTAGAAAAAATTACAAATTAAACCTGGAACTGATTGTCGTGCCACGACAGAAATGTTGTTTCACGGCAATCCGTGCGTGTCACGGCAGTCTGTACCGCACAATGGTACAGTTTGCCGTGCCACAACAGTTATACTGTGGCGTGGTATCCAGGGTATGTTGCTGACAATCTTGTTTGGTCTTCCGTGCGTATTTTCGTGGTTTGTGCGTCTCGTTAACACGCGTCCCATAACCTTCACTTAATCACTCACAAGTCAAGTCAAGTTCACACACTTGCTATTTTATCCAAGTCATGCACCATGTAGTTCATGACCGTACATTAGGATGGTCTTGTGTCGTTTTTTTTTGTTTTTTTAGGAGTAAGTCGGATAATATCCTCCCATACATACTCGTTTTTTTTTTTGAAAGTTCTCTTTATTTTCTTTTTTCTTCTTTCTTTCCGGATGGGTCAAGGTTGAGTCAAGTCATTAAAGGTGCATTTGTTTCAATATCGCAGCACTTGGTCAAGAAGCAGGGGTAGATTGGTATGGTTTGAGTCATTACCACAACAACCTCTTAAACCTAAGAGGCATGCAAGGAAACCACCATCGTCTCCACAAATCTCATCTCCATCACCATCTCCAGTCTACTTTCAATTCATTCCAATGGCCACTAAAGAAGATCTTGAGAGAATTCACAAGTCCATCGAGGCACTCTCTACCATGATGCAAACCCTTACTACCAAGGTCACTACCATGGAGCAAAACAATGCCACTATTGCCATAGTTGACAAGATCAAAGAGCAAGTAAGCAAAATTTCTTAGGATTTCACATATGTGGAACAACCTTCCACTGCTTTGGTTGTGAAGGACAAGCTCCCTGAAAACTTCTCCACTGCTGACACACCAAAGTTTAAGCCTACTGACAACCTAATGTTCTATTTGAAGGCTTTCTCTGCAACCATGGCCCTCAATGTATTAGATGTGACACCCTTCCCTATAATGTTCCCTCTTTCCTTGGAGCATGCTTGCCAACATTGGTTCTATTCTCTGGAGTCCTGATGAGTGCCATTTATGGCACTCATTTGATGAGTTTTTAGGTTGTTTTTTCCTTCTTTTTACAGCTTTCTTTCTTAATAAATGCTTAGTTTTATTCATTTTCTCTTTAGTTTCCTTATTCTCTCTTATTTTGTGTTTTTGTGGATTTTCTAGTGTTTCTCCTTCTTTTTGTTCTCTTTTCATGGTTGTAGGTATTGTATGAGGTTCGGGTCTTGATATTGATGGCTTACTAAGTTGGAAGATGCCTTTGGAGCAAGCTTATAACATTGGGAAAGCTAAAGAAGTAAGAAAGTGGCATGCTCCAAGCTATAGCTCTTGCGCTCTCAAGCTGCACTCTCATGAAACTATGGTGTTGAATCCACCGTCAAGTCCATTTGAATCTGCCATGCTTAGTGACTATCATGAAGACATTGCGTGCACACACGAGGACCCATTTGCGAGCGCACGAAGCGTCGAAGGAACCCAAAAGAGCGTGGGTGCGCAGCCCACGTGCGCGTGCGCGCACACCTAGCGCAGCGAGGGCGCGCAGCTCTCGCACGGGCTCGTTTCCCTATTATCTGGGTTATTTCGAATTTGTATTCCCGCCTCTTATAAATACCTTTTTATAACCGATTTTTATAAGAAGTTTTTGAGACATTGTTTTCCTCATAATTTTAGCTAGGTTAAGAGTTTCTCTCGCTAGTTTTAGGTTTAGTTTTAGGAGTAGATTTAGAGAGAGAAAGTGAGAGATTTCCATGGTGATTTGAGAGATTTATGATGCAAGGGTGACAATTGTATTGAAGATCTTCTCAATTATCAATGAGCATTTCTAACTCTATCTCATCTTATCGCCTTGTTTAATTCCATGTTTGTTTGATTCGGTTTTAATGATTGATTCTTAATTAGTGTAGTTGTTCTTCAATATTTGTTGATTCTTGATTTCATTTACTTGCTTGTTGATTAGATGATGATTCTTGAGTAGTTGGTTTGCTAGGGTTTGGGTGAAACTTGTATGAGTGATTGTTTGTGATTAATTTGAGAATTATGTTGATTGATTTTTGAGATTAAAGTGATTAATGTAAGTTTGCATGTGTGTAGTTTGATTAAGCCTTGAGAACTATGCTAGATTACATTGTGATTCCAAATGACATGACCACTTGATTTAGGATTTGCAATTGTTGATTGGTTTGAATTGTGATTCTCCTAGTTTGTTATTCACAGAGGAAACTTAGCTTAACGATTAGGAGATAGCTCTTTGATTCCAATTGATAGCTCTTATCATTAGTTTTCACAACCATTGATTGGCATGACAGATCCGGAATTGGTCCTTTGATCAAGACCTTGTGTAACCTGATGAGCCTACTAGTTCAAAGAGTCCAGACACACGGTCAGGGGTGCAAAAGAATCAAGTTCCTATTGTCCATGGGTTGTTCATTCAAGGGTCCAAAATGGACAATGTTACACGCATAGGCTTCAACGTGGCTCCATCTTTGTACAAGTCATGCGTGACTTGGATGGATGAGTAAGCAAGGAGTTTATTTGCCTTGGTACCTTAGATATTTTCGTAAGCATTGGGGATGAGTATTCCTTTGTTTCAATCTGATTTGAAGGCAGCCAAGTCAAGGGAATAAAATGGGGGTTACACACGGTTTTAGCGTGCATTCAAGAGGGGCGTTACTCACTTGTTTGGGCGCCACTTATGGATTATAACCTCCTTAGTTTAATTGCTTTTAATACTAGTTAATTGTATGTTTTATTTTCGGTTGTTAGTAGTAATTAGCTAAGCTTAAATTGCAGTAATAAAGTTGTAACTGAAAAGCCGTTGAAAATAAGGAGAGCTGGGCGTATTTGCAGCGAGTTCCTTAAGGAATTGCTTTAAGGAACAACAAAAATTATTAACCTTCAATGTGTGGCGGTTTTCATGGGAACCGTTACACCTAAGGGCTGAATATGGCTGGCGAATTTTGAGTTCCCTTTTTATTAAATAAGCTAAGTTCACTGGATGTAGCTACTTCCTTAAGCTATAAAAGGAAGTTTTGTTTTCCTTGGAAGGGCATACCTTATCTTGAATGAAATTTTCTATTTTTAAATCACTTTGTGTTATTTCTAAAATTTGACTTGTGGTTTCAAGTTACTTGAACTTGTGGACTCGAGTTTGTGAGCCTAACTCGGAGTGTTCGGAGTTAGCTTGTTGTGGTTAGTAGAGTGAGTGTTCAACTCTAACCATACTTATCCTTAGGTTCCTTACTCTCAAGAACTAGGTTCAGTTCCTCACTCTTAGGAATCAGTATATGTTCCTTAAATTTCCCTCGCCAAACACCTAGCCTAAACCCATAATCCATAACCCGAAACACTCCAACCTAACCTTAGATTCCACATCAATGACCTTCCCAAGTTGTTGAAATTATCATGATTACTTGTTAATCCCTATTCCCTAGTGTTTCATTTGTTTGCTTATTTGTTTTTGTAGTTGATTAGTATTGGTTACTCTATTCTTCACCTTTGACTTCGATTTAGCTTAGGCGCATATTGGAAACACTTAGGCATAACCGTTCTTAGTGGTTCGACCCTTGACTTACCTCTATACTTGTATATAGGTTTGTTAAGTGATTATAAATTTTGTTTGGCTCTAGGGAGGATTAGTCAATGACTTAGTTTGCCCTACGTCAAGTCCAAGAATACTGCAACATAAGAAGATGTTACTAAGAGTTTTATGAATCGTTACAAGTGTAATATTCAAGCTAGAACTTTTGAACGTGAACTCTCCATTCTCAAACAGAAAGAGAATGAAGGCTTCACCGCTTATCTGAACAGGTGGAGGGAAACAACTACAATCTTGGTGGATCCTCTCAAAGAAAGGGAGATGGTTCACCTGTTTATTTAGAACCTGACTTACAAGTACATGCAACATCTTAGGTTCTTGCCTTTGAACACCTTTGAAGCTTTATACAATGTGGGCATCAAAATCAGCAAAGATGAGTTGATCAAGACTGCTGGTAGTAGTAACAACAACAATAACACTTGGAAAAACAAGAAGAATGACAATCCTTCTTCTTTGTCTTCCAAGCCTAATAATGCTACCAACAACATTAGCCAGTACAACCTCAATGATGTGTTAGCTCTTAATGCTCCCACACAAAAGTTCCAAAGGAAAAGGAGGGTTTACACACCTTTGGGAATGCATTATGATACTGCTTTCGATCGCCTTCACAGTCAAGGATTGATTATGCCTATTGGGCCATTTCTAGAGCCCAAGCCTGAAAATAAAAGTGCCAGCTATGATCCCAATGCTCATTGCAAGTTTCACGAAGGTAGGGGTCATACTACCGAACAATGTTGGAAATTGAAGGATGCTATCCAGGACCTGATAAATACTAGTCAACTTCCTATCCCTCTAGGGGCCAAGAAGGCCAATATTCAAATAGGTCAGCTCTCTAATGCTTTGACTATCATAAGAGATGAAATTTCCTTTGATCTGTCGCTACTCATCTAATCTGTGGATGAGCCCCTTCTAGAAATCATTTTTATTCCAAGATATGAATGGGATAGTGACGATGAAGATGTCTATCTCAAAGATATGGCCTATCCACCTCTTATAGCTATCTACCATGATGTTAGTGAAGATGTTTAGGGTGATCTTGAAGTCAAGGTCCTCACCAGGATTGGATGGCTGCAACAAACTGGTCCACCTCCACCTCCACCACAAGCGCAACCAATAGTTGATCCCATCGACCCTCTAAGCAACGATGTGATCAAGCAAATTCAAAAGACTAAGGTGGAAATGAATGTGTGGAAGCTTTTGGTTACCTCCCATGAGCATCGAAAGACTGTGATGAATGCTCTTGTTAAGGTAGGAGTTGATAGTGATATGACTCCTCAAGGGCTAGTCAACTTTCTTACTACTGAATTATCACGTACCAACAATCTGATTTCTTTTTCTGACAAGGATTTACCCCCAGAAGGGGATCAATACAACAAGGCACTACACCTTACTGTGGTGTGGCAAATGAATGTCCCTATGAGCCTAGTTGATAATGGCTCAGCAATCAATGTATTCCCACTTCGCACTGCGAAGAAGCTTAGCATAAGAGATGAAGAATTGATTCCCTCTACTTCAGGCATTCGAGCTTATGATAATACCCGCCGTCAAGCCGTGGGTACTATCATGTTCAACATTATTATTGGAGCTATTGAACATCGCACCAAGTTTCAAGTGGTGGACATTAAGGCTTCTTTCAATCTATTGCTAGGATGCCCTTGGCTTCATGAGTTAAAGACGATCCCTTCATCGCTGCACCAAAAAGTCAAAGCAATAGTTGGAGGGATTCCAATCACTATTAAAGCCTCTCCTATGCGCATCAACGTCATCGACACCCCCATTGTTCATGTCGAGCATGATGAGGAAGATGAGGATCTTTGGGGCTTTTCTTTAGCAGATGTTCTCATGATCGAGGAAGAAGAGAAGTGCCATCTCGACTTCGATCCTTATTCCAATGTCAATGTCAATGCAATCATGAAGAAACAAGGGCATTTCCCTGGAATGACCCTTGGAAATAAGAAGAAAATGGCTGAAATTTTGGGATATCCTGTTGCACCCAAGGACACTTTTGGCTTAAGATTCAAGCCAACGAAGGATGATATGAAGCAAGTTGTGCTCAAGATGGTAGCTCGCAACACAACTCATGCCATGAACATAGAAATGCCTATGGATCCGTATCCCCTCACTCTTAATGGCCAATACATCAAGGAAGGGGAAGACTTTCCATGCTATGAATTTCCTGAACCTTTCATTTGCAATGGGAGGCGTAAGCTAGGATTTGAGGTCTTCATGGATTGTGACTTCATCGATGAAAGTGATACTTTCCCAATAGCTAGGGAACCAACTAGTCCAGGCTCTTATGATATGGCTATTAACCTTTTCTTTGGGCTCGAGAAGAACGAACCCAAGTGCATCGACAATGATAACTCTACACTCATCCAGGCTGTTATGTCAAACAAGGACTTCGACCCCTCTGAGCTCATTATCCCAGCTAAAGGTGTTTTGAAGGGTTGGCACAAAATTGTGAAGGTCATTACTCCAAGCAGAGAGAAGTTGGAAGTCACCACTGGCGAAGGACCCATGTTTGATGAATCTGAAGTGTCTGAGTTCGATTCCGAGTCTGAGTCTATTTATGAGCCTGCTGAAGCCCTATATATTATTGAGTTTTTTTTATAGTTCCTCCTAGTGTTGAGTCTCTTGTCGAGTCTCCTCCATCTATCCCTAATAATTCTGGTGAGGTCACAGCTAACCTTTCCCTCTTTTATGTAATGGTTAATAAATTTAATGAAATGAGTAGCTTTGCTTATGATGCGTGTCATTCCTCTAACCCTGATCAATATTGCTTTTCTAGTGATGAAAATGACAAAGAAATAATAAAGGCAATGGAATAGCACATTAATAAAACTGCACTAATTGAAGATATAGAAACAGTTAATATTTCCAATGACACTACTCTCAAAGAGGTTAAAATTGGATTAACATTAAGTCCCGATGAACATAAGGAATTTATTAACTTGCTGAGTGAATTTGTTGATGTATTTTCTTGGTCATACCAAGATATGCCGGGTATTGACAGGAACATAGCTTAGCATACGATACCCCTCATTCCAGGTATGAAGCTCGTCAAACAAAAGCTACGCAGTATGAAACCTGATGTGGCTCTGAAAATCAAAGAAGAGATCAAGAAACAATTAGTTGCAGGCTTCATCAAAGTGTCCAAATATCTAGAATGGATTGCCAATTTGGTTCTAGTTCTCAAGAAAGATGGAAGAGTCAGAATGTGGGTTGATTACAGGGATCTCAACAAAGCAAGCCCAAAAGATAGGTTCCCTCTACCTCACATCGACATTCTGGTTGACAACACAGCAAACCATGCACTCCTTTCCTTCATGGATGGGTATGCCGAATATAATCAAGTATTCATGGCCAAGGAAGACATGAAGAAAACCACATTTATCACACAATGGGGTACATATTGCTATACGGTAATGTCATTCGGGTTGAAAAACGCGGGTGCCACCTACCTAAGAGCAACAACAGCAATGTTACATGACATGATGCATAAAGAAGTGGAGGTCTATATTAATGATATGATTGTCAAATCAAAGGATCAACTAGGCCACGTCACTGCACTCCATAAGTTTTTTTAAACGACTTCACAAGTACAACATGGATTGAATCTAGCAAAGTGTGCATTTGGAGTTACATTAGGCAAGCTCCTTGGCTATGTGATTAGTTCTCGAAGAATTGAAATAGATCCCACAAAGGACAAGGCAATCATGTCCATGTCACCACCCAAGACCGAGAAGGAGATTCGAGGTTTCATTGGAAGGTTGCAATATATAAGTAGGTTCATATCCAAACTCACTACGGTGTGTGAAGCTATATTCAAAAAGCTTAAGAAGAATGTTCTAGTCACGTAGGATGACGAATGCCAAAAAGCCTTCGACAAGATCAAAACATACCTGGCGAATCCACCCATGCTAGCACCAGCAATACCTGACGTTCTTCTTTGACTCTACCTTACAGTCACAAGAGAAACGATAGGGACGATGCTAGCACTAGAAATCAAAAGCAAAGAGAATGCAATCTACTACTTAAGCAAGAAGCTTCAAGGCTACGAGATTCGGTATACACCACTCGAAAAGTTGTGTCTTGCACTTGTGTGGGCTGGAAAAAAGCTAAGACATTATATGCTCACTCATACAGTACATGTCGTGTCAAAGATGGACCCTCTCAAGTACTTGTTCGAGAAAGCCACTCTCAACAGCAGATTGTCAAGGTGGATAGTCAACCTTGCTGAGTTTGACTTGAAGTTCATGCCACAAAAAGCCATCAAAGGTTCCGTAGTTTCCGACTTCTTAGCAGGATTTCCCATGAGAACAACTTGAGACGGCGGAAGAAAGAGTATGATTTCCCTGATGAAGATTTTCTTATGACTAAGGATGATAGTTAGACGCTGGATTTTGATGGAGCTTCAAACCAAAAAGGTTGTGGTGTAGGAGTCTTACTCGTATCACCCAACGAAGAGCACATCCCAATTTCTATGAAGCTCGATTTTGATGTCACCAATAACGCTGTAGAATATAAAGCATGCATCTTGGGATGGAAACAACTGTTGCTTTGGGAATCAAGAAGCTAAGAATCTATGGTGACTCTTCACTAATCATCAACCAAATCTCCAAGAGATGGAAAGTGAAAAGTGAAAGTCTTTCTATGTATCAAACTCATCTGGAAACTCTCACGGAGCAACTAGATGAAGTGGAATACACTTATTTACCTAGAGAAGAAAATCAGTTCGCTGACGCGCTAGCTAAGTTGGCTTCAATGGTCCGGATCCCAAGGGATACAGTTAGAATGCCATTGACCATTGAACGAAGATATGAGCCGGCTTATGTTCATGCACTTGATGAACAAGACTCACAAGAAGAGGATGAAGAACCATGGTACACAGACATCCTGAACTATGTGGCAAAGGGAGAATACCCTCCCAACACTAATAAAAGGGCACACCGTGCTTTGAGGCTCCTGGCCTCACAGTATGTGCTCATCAGGGGAGAACTCCACAAGAGGACCGTACTAGGAAGAAATTTAGTGTGCATAGCTAAGAAGGAAGCACACAAAACAATGGAGAACCTTCATGCCGGAATATGTGGAACGCACATGAATGCAAAAATGTTAGTCCAGAAAATTCACCGACAAGGTTACTATTGGACTACCATGGAAAAATATTGACACGAGTACGTTAAGCAATGTATGAAGTGCCAAATTTATGCTAATGTGCAACATGTTCCACCATCGCTCCTTTACATATACACTTCCCCATGGCCTTTCTCTACTTGGGGAATCGACATCATTAGGAAGATAACGCCGCCAGGACAAGGAGGACACGAGTTCATCCTTGTAGCAATCGACTACTTCACCAAATGGGTCGAAGCCGCTTCATACGCTTATCTCACAGCAAAACATGTAGCTCAATTCATCGAGAAAAACATTATATGCCACTATGGTGTGCCACACAAAATGATCAGTGTTAACAAGATGCATTTCCAAGCCGATTGCATAGAACTATTAAAGAAATACCACATCAAATATCACAGATTATCGCCTTATAGGCCGCAAACTAATGGTGCGGTAGAATCAACTAAAAAGAATGTAAAGACCATCATCGAAAAGATGACGAGAAATTACAAAGATTGGCCAAGCAAGCTACATTTCACTCCTTAGGGTTATTGAACTTCCGTTCATACATCCTTGGGGTTATTGAACTTCCGTTCATACATCAAAAGGGGCCACCCCCTTCTCTTTAGTCTATGGAGTCAAAGTCGTACAACCAATCGAGCTAGAGATCCCTTCTCTACGAATTGTGTTGGAAAGCCACTAGACGAAGTCTATTGGATTAAAGCAAGATATGACGAACTAGTCTTACTTGATGAAATACGCTTGGCAACTTTGCATCATGTCCAAACCTACCAAAAGCGTATGGAACAACATTTTAATAAAAAAAGTCAAGAATAGGAATATCAAAGAAGGCGATTTGGTACTTAAAGCACTTTGCAAAAATGTGTTAGATCCAAGATGAAAATTTAGACCAAATTGGTCGGGTCCATACATTGTCAAGTCAATCCTGTCCGGCGGAACGACACAATTAGTAGACATGGACGTCAATGGTTTCTACAATTTAACCAACTTGGATCAACTTAAGAAATTTTATGATTAATTGCACGGGTTCAAGACCCAATAGAGCTACGTTTAGCCTAATTCCTTTTTAAGGATACGTAGGCAACCCCTCAAGGGAGCCCGACCACTTTAATAATCAAAATCCCTTATTTGTAAAAAAGTATAGCAAACAAAGTAGAGGAGCATCAAAAATTGGAAACCGCGCACAGCAGCAAGCACCGCGTCACGGGAAGAAGCACCGCAACCCGACACCAGCACCGTGACACGACTAAAGAGTACTGTGACACATCAAATATGTCGTGGCACGACAATTAATTTTTGCGAAATATCTGCGGTTTTGTTTTCCGGTTTTTGTTCGACGTTTATTTTTTGTAATTATTATTCTTCCATTGCGTCCGACTTCATTACTCGAATATTAAAAAAAAAAAGGAAAAGTCATTATAAGTTTTAATTAAGGCAAAAATAAATATGGTATGATTAATGAAATAAATGACACTACAACTATTGGCATCATACGCCATATTTAAAATTAAAACTTAAATCATAAAAGCAAAACAATATTGATCTAATCCTTCTTCACCTTAGGAATCTCTTTCTTCTTCTTAATCATGTTAGCCTTCACCATTAGTGTGTCTTTAGTAGCTCGAATCGTTACACCTCTAGTTGAACTTTCATCACTTTCACCTCTTTCATAATTCTTAGGTTGCTTCTCCCTATAAACCATCCTTTCTTTACCCTTTCCTTTTACCCAAATCTTCTTCCTAGACATGATAGGAGTCTTAAACTCAATTCCTTGTGATCTCGGACCAAGACGATCTCTAGAGGGCGCCTTCTTACCTCCAAGTCCTCCCTTCACATCAACATCATGCTTGCGTGATCCAACTCATTCCCTCCTACTTCGAGGATTTAACCAAGCTTTGTACTCACAAGATAAGGGTGGAGGAGGTTGATCGCTCACAGAAACACTCCACATTAGCCTTTCAATCTAGTATGCCTCAAATTTGTGAACAATACTTTCATACAATGATACTTCACGAGGACTATCATTATTGTAATACTCCATATTTTTATAATATTTTTATATATATAAATTATTATTTTTTTTATAAATTAAAATGATTAATTTCATTTTAAAAGAAATTAATTATTTAAATATTATGTAAGTGTGCATAAAATAATATGAGTCATTAATTGAGGCAATCAAAGTGTTTTGAATTGGATCATCTTTATTTTAAATGATTGGATCAACATGTTGGGAAATTAAGGACACTTAAGAGCCCAACAAGTTGGCCCTAAAGGAAGAAGTCAAGGGGGAGTAGGATTTAGCAATGACAGTTTTGTAATTATGAGTTTTTGTTTTAAAAGGAGAGTATAAATACTTCAAAACCTCAATATTTTTCACTCTAAAATCATTATTGTCAGATTTCACAAAAATCCCAAAAGTTTTCTCTTTATTTTCTCTCTCCTTTTTCTCCTTATTTTTCCTCTTCTTTTTCTTTCTTCTCCCACTCCTCTCTCTCCTCTTCCCCCTCACGCACACTGGCAGCCACCGACGCGCCGCTGACCACCCCCTCCTTCTCTCTCCTTTTGTTTTTGCGGTTTGCTATTATTATATAAAAAAAACTATTTTCTCTTCCCAATTTAATTCTATTGTTTTTATTAAATTAAAGCATGATTTTGATTATGTTTTGGTATTGATTTTGGATATTTGATGTTGTTAAATTATTTATATAATTTTCAGATTTTTATTCAATCAAAAACCTCAATTTACAAACCCTAGAATTTGGGAATTTAATGTTTATGGTTAGGGTTTGATCCTAGGTTGGTGTTGTTGTTTAATTAGTGGTTTAAACATGTTTTTAATGAGTTTAAATCCCTCAATTTAATGCTGGAATTTATCTATGCACACTACTTTTTAATTATTGTGTTAGGGTATGATTACCCATAAAAGGGAAAAAGGTTTTGATGATTTAAATATAATTTCCTAGTCTATTAGTGATGTTTTATATTAAATAAGTATGCTGGAATTTTTATTTAAGTCATAAAAATTAAGTTTTTTTGAAAGGATTTGAGGTACCCACTTAAAGAAATGGTTTTATGGTCTTTATGTCATTAAATTGGGTTAGTTAGTAAGGTTTAAAGTGTATTGTAGTTGCTGGAAATTTGTGAGAATAGTAGATTAATTATAGTTATGTATTCTTATTTGTAGGAAGATTTGAGCTAGGTGATTTCTAGCGAGTGTGGCCGAGTTTAGGCGTTTATCAAGGTACGTATGTGCACAAGAATAATTGTGTATGCGTAGTATCATGCTATGATTGTAAAGTATGATATAAGTAATGAATTAGTAGCATGTTTGGTTGATTATATGCTTGGAATTGATGTAGGTTTAGCATGAATTTTTATGCAAGCATGTAAATATGTTATTTAAGGCATGATACAAATTGAATATGTTTGGTTGATTATATGCTTGGAATTGGTGTTGAGTTAAGAAGTTAGTTAATTTATTTACTCACTCATGTAAGTTGAGTTGGAGTCAAGGAAGTTTAGTAGTGCATTTTATGCACAAAGGTAGTTATCGTGCAATTTTATGCACAAAACTAGGCAAGGAACCTTAATTGAGATAAACAGTATGTGTGCTCACTAGTTAATTCAAGAATGAATTGAAAGTATGTATTGAATGTTGATATGTGTATTCTTGATTGATTGGTTTGAGTCATCACAAGTTAAATTGGTAAATCACGTAAAGTGTAAGAGGATACGCACTAAAACTCTTGAAACGTATATACCTTAAGTATGAACATATGGGGAGAGTTATGGGGTTTTATATTTAACCATACCTTCTACAAGGGTACATGACGTTGTACTTTCTTTTATAATTAATGCGCTGGAATTCCGTCACAAGGTGACATAGTAGGTGCCAATTGGGGTAGCTCCCTGATTGGATGCTCAATATTTAAATGAGCTATTTTCAAAGAAGGAAACTCATTCGATGCGTAATCCAAAATTATTATTAATAATTAATATTGCTAGTTATGAGTCAAAGGTAAGTTGACTTGTGATTATGTGGCGAGTATGTTTTAATTATTCTTACTTTGATGCTAGGATATTTATGTTAGTGTGGTGCATATGTACTCAGCTTTGCTGATTCGTACTTTGTTATTTGTGTTTGAATTTCCTTTGGATTGACCCTACTATGACCCATTTATATGGTGAGTAGAGAGTTGAGTAAAGAGGAAGTAACAGGTACTTGAAGTATGAAGAGCATGATGAGGTAGAGTGTAGAGAGTTACTTGTTATGTTTCTTAGTTTTGATATTTTGAATTATTGGTTATTGTTTATGGACTAACAATATTATGTTTGTTTTTTATTGGTTTTTAAGAAGGGCCATGTTTGAATTGGTTCCAACTTGTAATTGTTTTATTCTACATTTGTTTTGAGGTTGTGAACTCAAGTTTTATATTTTTTAGTAGTTGGTTTTTATTTTTAGACTTCCGCTGTGTGACTTTGAAAATTATCCTTCGCCGTCATCACGGTGGTGGTAATATTTTGGTTATTTCCTAAAATGGGTTTTATGTAGAGTAAAAAGAGTATTTTAAGGGAAGGAAATTTCCAGGGTATTACAATTATGACGTGGAACTACTTGTTCAAATCCATATTGCCGCATCAATCGGGAAGGACAATAAAAAGTCAATTTTGAAAGTCTAGGAATACGACAATATGGAGCTTCATTTGTCCCAATCATCATAGTCAGTCTCCACCAAGGTACCACCCACCTAAGGGAAAATTCCCTCCTTGCAAAGAACATCTTCAAGTAATCATAAGACATGTTCACAGAGTAGATTTTCTTCCTACAAACAAGATCATTGGGACCATATTTTTCGATATTGTCGGGGGCTTCAAACAGTCCTAAATGTTACATTAACCAAATCTACAAAAACAAAGAAAAAAAAAAGGCAGATGGTTAGTATCCCATTAAAAATATTTATTTTTTATTCAGGATCAAGAATTTTAATTTTTTACTTGCAATAGTACGAGAGAGCCCTTCATGATGGCTTTCCGATCAGATTTTGCTTCATTAAGACCACGCAGAGTTTCTCCAAGACAAGTAGGCATAGGAGATCTTCTATATTCAACATGTTCAAGCACAAAAACTAGACTAGCATGTCCTACTTTACCGTTTGCAAATAAAAGCTTGCTAAACATGCAAAAAATAAAAGCCCTTCTACGATACACATGATTTGATTCAGAGATAGGACGATTAAAGTATAAATTTGCAAGCTTTTCCAAATCTACTTCACCACCACATACAAATTTATTCAAGTCCGCGCCTGTCAGATTAAGGTGACGCTCAAAATCATGGTAGTAGTACTCACGCAGAGTAGGCATTGCAACAAGGAGTCTAGTAGGGAAGCCAAAAATAGCACCAAATTCTTCCGGCAGAACACAAATTTCATCAGAGTCGAACTTGAAACAGTGTGTTTCTGGATTCCAATAATCCAAGGCCGCTCTTAGAAAATCATGATCAATTATTACATGCCTTAATGCTAATAAACCTCTGACAAAGAATGTTTCTAGCTCTCTTTTTTCTGCGTTGGTCAAAGAGTATGACCAATCACGCAATGTATTGTCAAAATTTTGAGGCATTGTTATTGAAATATGAAATTCTAGGTATTTTTTGTTTCGCAACTACGCATATCACGAATTACTAGTCAAAATTTATAGTCAAAAGAGTCCAGAAGCGGATAAAATACATCCAGTAGCACGCGCAAAATTGCCATGACACGACAAAATTACCGAGCCACGGCAAAGATTGTCGTGCCACGACAAATTCCACCGTGACACGGCAAATTCTTCCATGACACGGCAAACTCTGCATCAAATTCTATTCCTAGACTTCTTTTGCTTTTTTATCCTCCGTCTACCCTTAACCAACTTTTAGGAGTTTTATCCGAAGTCTTCTTCTCTTTAACATATTATTTTTAATAAAATTCTACCTTTGTTTTTCTCTCCTTTTATTTTTTATTTTTTATTTCGGGAAAGTTGTAAACCTTGTCCCATATTTATTCATTTTTATTTTTGGGGAAGATGTAAAACTTGTCCCATTTTTATTCATTTTTATTTTTTGGGAAGATGTAAACACTGTTTACATCTTTTTCGTTTTTTCTTTTTCGGGAGAAGTTCAGTACCCTCCACTTATGAAAAATTACGGAATTTTTTCGCGTCATCAATCGTACACAATCACACAGAATTAGTCACATGCACACACTAACTTACACATCAAATAAATAAATAAAGTGCCAAATGCATAAAGTGCAAATAAAATGTACAAAGTAAGTCATAACATAGTGCCAAGTGTCATCAACAACTACATAATAAAATCCCTCGGTTAAAAATCTCCTGATCTAGATGAACTAGGTACAAACTCCGGGTTAGGCTCTCTTTGGCTCTAATAAGGATATGGCCCGCGGAAAAATCCCTCCACCATCCGAGTACGAGGAGTCGCGTCCTTGCCCTGCTCCACAGCTCCTGTAGAAGCCAATGTCAAGGAAGGCCCCTACCAACCAGTGAACTGCATAGGCTGAGATGGTTGCCCCTACGTAGGCATTGTCGGTGGAGGCATCGTCGAAAACACCGGAACCGGATGTAAGCCCTGGTCCAGAGGAGAAGTAACAGGCTTAAACATAGGCAGTGAAGTCTGAAAAGGCTAAGTCGGTTGCGGCTGTTGCCACTAGGGCTGGGAATGCCGCTGAACCTCCGGAGATCGCAGGCGAGGGCTAGATCCTAGAGGTGGTCATTGGGCGGGCCGGGCCGTAGCTTAAAAAAATGCCCGTTTTCAGGCCGGGCCAGGCCGGATTTTTTGTGCCCAAACTCGCCAAAATGCCCGGGCCGTGCAGGCTTTTCACGCCATTTTCGGGCCGAGCCTAAAAAATAACTAAAAATGCATAAAAGCGCATTCCCAAAACCGTCCCCCAAAATAATATATTTGGGCCAGGCCGAACCCGGTTTTGGGCCGAAAAATCTGCCCAAATTTAAGTCGGGTCGGGCCGGGCAGTATTTGATCAGCTCTACTAGATCCTCCCATGCCTCGGACGAGAGCGAGACCTCCGCCGCTTTTGAAAGATAAAGATGAGGTAATGATCAATGATACAAAAAGCAAAATACAGACATGAAAACTGTCAAGTATAAACATACCTCATGGACGTTATCTGGACTACTCCGACAGCTCGCACCACGCCGTAATTTGATGATGTAGTACTTCATAGCGTCAATAACTTGCAGCATGCTCATCGCGTTCGGGCGCTGAACCTGGAAGAAGAAATATCAAGTCGGTAACAAGCATTATCAAATAAAGTTAGAACATCAGTTAAAGAACATACCGGATCCATGTCCTCAAGACAAGACTCCTAGGCCTGTTCGTAGTCCTCTGGAGCGTCAGCGATATGCTCCTCGACCATGCCGATCAGCCCCGGATAGTGAACCGACTGGGAAGGGATCTCAAGTCTCCCACTACGACGAGCAGTCACCTAAAACATGATCGAATAATTAGATTATTCGATGGTTTAAAAAGTGACTACCATAAAATCATATTTCCCAAAGATTAAACCTGAGAAAGACGTGGTGGCGGAGCCAAGAAAGGAAGCAACTCCCGAGTTTAGTTGGTGTCCATATGAACAAGCTCTCGCCAAGAGATCTGAAGATGACCTCCATTATGTACGAGCACCTCTAGCGTACGCACATGCAACATCGACTGAGGTGGAAGCACCGGCACTACAATGCGATCAGTACTGTGCTTCCGGGTCACTCGCTCCCCCAAATACTAAATAAGGCGCGCAGTGCCGAAGAAGACACCACGGTATGACAAGAGGCTCAAAGCATCTTGAAGACCATCAAGGTTGGCCTAGGGACGGTATTGAATCTCGATCGGAACATGAAAAGACAAAAACGGGGTGAATGCCAAGGCATGGTGACAAGATAAGGAGAATAGAACAAAGAGGTGGTCCTTACACCAACAATGGTGGTACCCCAACGCAGCAGCCCACGGAGACTCGCCACCGAATCAACATGTGACTCATCTCGCCGACGCTAATTCACGCTAATGGGAAAACCGCGAACTGCTCCCCGATGCCTCTAAGGAGCCAATCCCGGGAAGTTCTCGTAGAACCACAACTGCAACAAGACTAATCTATGAGTTTATCAGCCAAAGAAGTAAAGTCAAAAAATAAGAAAAGGGATTGTCACCTCTACAACCCTCCAGGGATCGCATACTATAATAGGAGTCTGGTCGTCTACCTGTTGACGACCGTGACACAACGACAAGAGCAAATCAGCATATCTCATGTCGGCCCAGTTAAAAGACCTAATCTCAGCGATCTTAGCTAGGGATGGCAAGTAGCGAAAAAGCGCACGAGAACTCTTCTCAGGATATAGAGTTCCAGAAATGAGAATCAAGACAAAAATTCCGCACGCGCTACTCTGGCGTCGTCCCTACCAGGTCAAAACCTCGAGCTAGAACAGATGCTTACTCCGACCGCTGACTCCGAGCACCGCTCTAAGGTATCGGATGAGCTCTAATAGCATGTATGGGGCCTAACCAAGCCTCTACATCACTCGAAGACCAAGTAAGCCCAGGTCTCTCCTGAACAGTCGATCGGTGAAGCGCAAGCCGCTAATAATGTTGAAGTCTAGGGGGGTCACTGTCATCTCCCCCCAAGAAAAGTGAAAGGTGTTGGTAGTATCCCAAAAAATACTCTAACAGGACTCAAATAATTGTCGAACTGTAGCCTCGGGGGTTGCAAAACCCAGAAACCGCTGAGTAAAAGTCACTTAGACCGGTGAACTCCCACAAAGCACTGGTAGCAGGGTCCCTCGTGATACGCTCATGTAACCTAGGGATCAAATCTCCTGATCCCAAGCCGTGACCACGAAACACACCATCAACTAAACCAGCGAGCGAACGGTGAGAAACGTGGTTCTCACGACAGAAAACCAACTCGTCTGGGGTCCACGCAGGTTGAGTCCACCTACCCCTGCTGGTAGAATCCCGTGACTTGGGCTGTAAAACCTCATTCTCCTCCTCCTTAGGTGCTGAAGGAGTATCCTCCCTGTAGGCCTGTGATAAGTGACTTTTCAGTCACTTCTAGGGGATTTCTAGGCTCGTTTTTAGGTTTAATTTCTAATAATTTCTCTAGTTTTATGCTTTATTTCTCTTTTTTTCTTATTTTCCTTATTTGATCTTTATTTTGAGTGTTTTCGTAATTTTTAGTGGTATTTAGCTTAATTTCGTAATTTATTTAATGTTTTTTATTTTCTATGTTTATATAAGTTTTGGTTTAGTTTTATTCATGTAATAACTTCTCACTTCTCTCTTTTTATTATTTATTTTAGTTTATCATTTTATTTTACTTTGTTTTATTTTATTTTATACATCATTCTACTCTCGTATTTGGTTTTGTGTGTAGGTTTATGTTCGGGTCGAGGCACATGTTCTAATTTGAAGTCATTTTTGGTGTCTCGGGTTCGAAACCTTACACTTATTTAGCCACAGTTCCCCTGCTCCCAATTTTTCACCAAACATCAACAGTCACACCACCTTCGCACCTCCAATTCACCTCCTTTGCCTCACCAGCACTCACCTTAACATCAAGTAGTGCACCTCTAACCTTAACTCCCCATCTACCGTCAACACAACCCCGCACCTCTCACCTTTGCCACATCAATTCACAGTAGCCCACAAACCACCACAACCATCCCCTGCACCACCGCACGTATCTCCTCCTCCAATCACAAACCAACCAGACCACACACCTAACTCTCCTGTTTGCCTTCTCTTTCCACTGCAACAACACCCAACAACACCACCGCACCAAATCCCGACCACCGCACCTAGCACCGGCCACAGCTCCGCAAACCGCAGCAATTCACAATCCAATGTAGCCCCTGTTTCGTTTATCAATCGAAGTGGGCACTCAATATCACGAAGCGGACGCTTCGCAATCTTCCATTTCATCAATTTCACGCAAAAGCAAGGAGCGTCCACTCCAATGGGTTGCGCGGCTGCTCTTTCATGGTCTTGTGTTTCTTAATTCTTACGTGACTTGCGCGTGAATGGAGGTTCTTAAAATCGAACGGCTGGGATTTATATGAATTGCTGATTACGCTTGATGATGATGATTGATGATGCAAGGTGAGGAGGAGATTAGAGCAGCCACGAAAGCAGGGGAATTCTTGGGTCGGTGGTTTTTTGGGGATTTTTATTTTGTTTTCCTTCTTTTTATTATTATTTTCATTTTACTTATTATTTTCATTTTCATTTCCTTTTATTTATTTCATTTTCATTTCCTTTTATTTATTTCATTTCTTAGTATTAACCTTGTATATAAATACTCTCTTTTGAAGGTTTAGTACTCTCTATCATCAACTTTTGTTCCTAAAATTAATTAGATTTAGACTCATTTATTTTTCTTTCTCTTAGGTTAGATTAGCTTAGGTTTCTTAATTTTTTTTAGAGAAAGAGATTGAGGAAAATCAAGAATGATTGAACCTTTTGGAAATTGTTTAGTGACATAACCAATTTGAATAAAGATTCATCCAATATTGAGCATTTCTTACTCTCTCTCTTCTCTATTTATTGCTCTATTTATTGCTTTATTTACATTAGTTTTTGTTTCATATTATGAGAATAGTCTTGGTTTATTGTTATTACTTGGTTAATTAGTTTCTTCTCTTTGTTTTTGTGCTTATTTTGTTAATAGTAATCATGTTTGAGTAGCTTAATAGCTAGGGTTAGGGATGATGGGTGATTAATGATGCAAGTTGAACAATTATTGATGATTTAATTGAGATTGTTGATAGACTGAACTAAGGATGATGTGTTTAATGCTTGATTTCTTTCTAGCCAATTGATTTCATGATTTGATTGCTATTATGCTAGTTGTGCGGAAGTGAGCTAGCCTAGTAGAAGACTTTCATCTCTTAGTTGATCACGACCTTATAGGCGGGGTTGAGAGTTTGACTACCCTAGAGTGTGCGGGAGTGACCTAGGTAGTTAGCTCATTTCTCCATTTTATTGAATTGATCAATTAGATTATCCATTGTTGTTTGTTTGCGATTGATTAGTGCTTATGTAATGGTGTTTTTGGGTGTTTCTTGGTAAATTAGATGTACTCATTTAGGTGTGAATTATTGCTTGCTTTCACATTGGCTAATTGAATGCATGATCTAATTGCTACTCTTTTTAGTTGCTTGGAAAAGAACTAATTAGGTAGATGTGAGCCTCCTTGAGTTGATCATGAGTCCTTGGTCGGGATTGGGTGCTTGATTGTTTAGTGTGCTTAGGAGAGACCTAGACAATTATTAGGCAATACCCCCTCTGATTGATTGAAAATGCTCATCTTCATTATTATGTTTGTGCGTGTCTCGTTAATTCCCTTAATCTCTTTTCCCTAGTGCTTTCACTTCTTGTTTCACCTTCTTCTTTTGTGTTCTATTTGCTAGTTTATAGGTTGTTGTTGACTTTTATACTCAAAAACCAAAAATAGACCCTTAATAGGCAAATTTTACTTTAGCTAATTCTTTTCACCTACTTCCTTGTGGATACGATCTCTACTCCAATATACTACTCTTTAGTGTAAGGGTTAGAGTATAATTTGACTAGGTTCCTAGACCTACGATACCTTGGGACCCGATCAAATTTTGGCGCCATTACCGGGGAAGTACGGCTAGTTTGGAATTGTTTTTGAGTTCTATTTGCTGTTCGAGTTATTGCTTTCCTTTTTTTTTTTTTGTTTCTTTCATTTGGTTTTCACTTGTCATTGCTAACTATTTGCTTAGTTTTGGTTTTGCAAGGTAGGAATTCTTGATTTTCATTTTTCAAATGGCTAGTATCTCTATCCCCTAAGTTGAGAATGAGTCATTTTGGAGGTATCTTAATAGGGTGCAAGAATAGCTTCCAAGCAACTCATGGAGTGAAATATTGCAAGTTTGTGAGGTGTTTTATGCCGGATTGAATGACTACACTCTACATGTGGTTGAGAGTATGCATAATGGAGAGTTTCGAGCACTACCTTTGGAAGATGCTTGGAGCGGCTACAATTGGCTTGCTCAAGACACTTATGAGTGGGACATGAGAGAAAATTCGTGCCAAGATGAACCAAAAATTAGTATACCTCCTCCCTCTCATCCTAATTGTGATGTGATGCATTCAAACTATCATGATTCTCATCCTTCGTATGATTGCATCGATTACAATGATGTCCCTTATGCTTCTAATAATGATTCTCTCACTTTCGACTATGATTCTACTCCCCTTTATCCATGTGGTGATGATATGCATCTTAATGTTCATGAATTTGATTTTTCACATGATTGCATGCATTACAGTGAGGATTCTCATGTTTCAAATGTTGTCATTCATCATGTTTCATCCCCCTTTGTTGATTCTCAAAGATCCTCACAATTTAAATCTCAAGTGACCATGTTTGATAATATTTCTCAAATCATTAAGGAATATGATGATTTGATTGAATCTTTGTATGAGGAACTTAGAAATCTTGAGAAGGGAGGAGATCGATACAATGTGTTATATGATGAAGTTTTTGCATTGGTGAAGAAGCGCGAGTCTTGTCGGTCTTGTTTAGAGGATGATAACTTAGAGTTGTCTCAAGGGTGTGAGGACAAGATTAGTGAGCCTATGATGGATGAAAAGGAAAAGAAGGATGAAAATGAAATTCTTGATAGTGAAGAGTCTTTTATGGTGGTTGAAGATGCCTTCTTATCTTTGGAGGGTGTTGTTGATGAGTTAGGAGAGGAATCCATGACTAAAGATGGTTTAAGTGAAAAAGATCTCGTTGTGAAGCCTTGTGATGCAAGTGAGGTTTATTGTGGAGAAATTGTTCCTATTTCTTCCCCTCGTGTCCCTTTTTCCAAGAAGCTTGAACCATTTCCATCTTTCCCTATTTATCTTCCTTACTTTCTCAAAAGCCACCACTTGATAAATCCTTTCTCTCTTTGGACCCCCAAGAGCCTCTTGTTGATACCAATGTAGCAAGTGTCTATAGTAATGATTATGTTTCTTCTTTTTCTTCTTTTGTTTTGATTTTAAGTTTTCCTTTAATTTAGGTTTTCCTTTTAAATTTGTTCATTCTAGATACTCTTATCCATGTAGGTATAGAGTTATGTTTGACATGGTATATGCTTTTCCAGTATTTACTCTTGCCTACTTGGTATTCTCGGAATTTAGTGCAGTAGCATTTGATAAGCTATTGCGATCTTTGAGGTGCTATTTACTAGATAACATAATTTCTCTTTGTACATAGCTTTTCTTTGTTTGTTTTTCACTTTTTCTCTTGTATATTCTTTAGTTGTATTTCTTTCCCTCCCATTCCCACCCTTTGGTCTTGTTTTAAGCATTGAGGACAATGCTTCATTCAAGCTTGAGGGAGAGGAGTTTAGTTTTTAGCTTTTATTTGTTTCTCTCACCTCTTTCGGAGTTTTGTTGTTTTTGTCTTTCCTTATAGGTTTGAAGGCGAGTTTTTCTTCCCACTTGGCTTAAGCGAGGTGCAAAGGTCATGGGTTACGTGCTCTTGAATCTATTTTGGTGAGATCTTTCCACTATAACTCCATGATTTTCTTATTTCTTTGTTTGCTTAGTATTAGAATTAGCTTAGGATGAAGTTGAACGGTTCGAGGTTGTATGCATGTGATTCTACGGAATCTGCTGATCGATGGCATTGTAGCCGAACGATCCTTGTTTGACTATTGGGAATTATATGTTTACATGCTTCTTTCCCTTTTCATGCTCCATTTAAACATAAAAAAAAAAATCGTTTTGTTCAAGACAAACCATGTATTTTTGTTTGTTTGAATGTATTTCTTCCTAAGAATTAAGAGTTTGCACGCTCTTTGACTGCCATTGGTTGACTCTAGGATATGCCTATGCTAAGGTAGTTGTGTTTAGAACTCATAATAAGGCCCATCGATCCTAATTTCACTTGTTTGTGGTAAAGATAGTGTTGCTCTCATTAGGGGGTTGAATCCCTAAAGGTAGTTATTGTAGCTTGATGTGAGTTTCATTGTTCAAGCCTTCAACATTCTTGTATGAGTGGCAAAGGATCCTTACCAAGGCATGCTTAGATCGAGAACTTGACATCTAGCTACCTAAGATCGCGACCGAGCTAAATCTAGGGATGAAAAAGGCGTTCTTATTCGGTGACAATTTTCATTTTCTAGGACTAGCTTTTCTTTTTTGTAGTTTCTTTGTATTTTTGGTTGCATTTTCCCCCCTTGCTAGCCGTTTGAGCCTATCCCTCCTTCATTTTTAGCACATTACAAACCTTGAAGCCATTTTGTTTCATTTTCAACCTTAGTTTTTGTGAAGCTATTTGGACATAAAAGTTTGTATTGTTGCCTCGCTTTGAAGTGTTGAATAAGTGATAGTATTAGATGGAAAGCAAAGTTGTATCAAACAAAAGCAAGTGCAAAGTTAAGAAAAAGCCGTCCAAAGTTAAAAAAGGCAAGGATAAATAAAAGTTGAATGTTTGAAAAAAAAAAGAAAGAAAATAAAAAAGGTGGAAAAAGTGAAAAGAAATAAAGTTTCAAAAGTAGCCTTGGGCAAGTTGGTAGAAAGTTTGTTGTATTTTTGTTTGAAAGTTGGCAAAGAGTTTGTTGTTGAGTTGAGGCTTGATCACCCTTTGCTTCACAATTAGGCTTAGCACCAATTTTCAAAATTTTCCACACCTTCACCCCCTAGCCTACGTTACAACCCTTTAATGCCCTTTTGACTTAGATTAGTTGAGTCACTAGTCGGTGGAGGGAGCTAGATTTCAAGCATATGGAGAGAGCATGACTTGGTAAGATGTCGGGTTCCCCTTGTTCTTATTGTCTTATCTTTGTTCCGGCTCTTTCGTGGAGTCAAGAGATACCTTGAAGGGTGTATTTGAATCTAGATGAGAGAACGCGGTAAGAATATTTGGAATATGGGGGGAGTGGAGCTTGTTAGAGTTCTCTATGCTTAGCATAACCTATCCTTCAATCAACCATTGACATCCATTTCGTGCTCACTCTTATTGCTTAGAAAGTTTGTCATTCATATATGCTTGTCTCTCTATAAAGTTCTTCTTGATCATGATTTGTGATGTGTTTGTTTACTTTATTTCTTCCTTTTCTCCTTGATTTTTGGTTTGTCTTAAACTTGGTACACAAGAGTTGTGGGTTAAGCTCTTAGGAAACCCTCACGAGAGCACACTCGTCCTCTAGGGCGATCTAGGGGTTTAAATGGCTTGTCTTTAGTTGATAAAATTGACAGTGATTCCTACGAAAGTGAGTTATTGTACATTCTTATCTCCTTTAGTGTGATAGATTTGCTTGAATAAATCCATTCTCCTCCTCTTGTGTTTCATTGCAATTTGTTCGATGACGAGCAAAAGATTAGCTTGGGGAATTTGATAAGTGACTTTTAGGTCACTTTTAGGGGATTTCTAGGCTCCTTCTTAGGTTTAATATCTAATAATTTCTCTAGTTTTTTTGCTTTATTTCTCTCTTTTTCTTATTTTTCTTATTTGATCTTTATTTTGAGTGTTTTCGTAATTTTTAGTGATTTTTAGCTTAATTTCGTAATTTACTTAATGTATCTTATTTTCTAGGTTTATATAAGTTTTGGTTTTAGTTTTATTCATATAATAACTTCTCACTTCTCTCTTTTTATTATTTATTTTAGTTTATCATTTTATTTTATTTTGTTTTATTTTATTTTATACGGCATTCTACCCTCGTGTTTGGTTTTGTGTGTAGGTTTATGTTCGGGTCGAGGCACATGTCCTAATTGGAAGTCATTTTTGGTGTCTCGGGTTCGAAACATTACACTTATTTAGCCATATGTCACGACTTACACATTTCCACCTCTCACTAGGGCCACAAGGCAGCAAGTAATAATCGTGGCCAGCGGGAATGCTCTTGGTGCGTGGCTGGCTAGGCCAGAGCACCCTCCCCCTATAGAGCTTTATTTAGCAGGCTGCTGATTTCCCTAGTAAACACGCCAATGACAGTAACGCAATAATGGGCCATGGGCCGGGCTTAATGAACTCCAAATGAGCCCAAACTTGGTGGCCCACCGTTTTTGGGCCCAATGAAGATGATGGTGCAATCAGATTTTAAATATGGCGCCCACAACTATCCAGAATGCACGAGAGGTCTCGTGATGCATCCGGAAGTCTCTAGAAGCCTCTAGGGACACCTTGTACATATTTGAGATGCTAGAACATTATAGATGCTTCTAGGATATTGTACATAAGTTTATGAATTCAAGAACTGTATAAAGTTCTCTAGAACCCTCCATTTGAGGAGGTTAGGAAGCATCTAGGTTAGAACACTCTAGAAAGGGATGGTGCCTATAAATAGGAAACCTCCCACCCATTCTTGCTCACGTACAAACTTGTATTCTCTCAAGCATTTATAAAAGCATCCTTTCTTAAAGCTTTCTCTTGTATTCTCACTTGTGCTTTCCAAGCAAACCACACTTAACCAACAACATCAACACTTAGCGTTGCTAAGAAATCGGGGAGCCTTGACTAGCAGTCTAACGGGTGGTGACTCTAGTAGGCAGCGTGCAAAAGACTAAGGGCATAAGTCAGCGCGTGACAAGTGGTATCAGAGCGACGTTGATCGTAGGGGCGGTATGTTGCGTTTGCGTGCTGGTTGTTGAAGTTAAGTGCGGAAGTCAGGAGTATGGCACAAAAGGACGATGCCCATGCTTCCGTTGTGGAAGAGGGAAACACCAGTAAGAAAGCTAGCCGCACCACCTTTCTTGAGGAGAAGGTGGCTAGCGTAATCCAAGCAATCTCGAAACACCGAGATAGCATCAACGACCTCAACGAACAGTACGATGATGTTGAGGCAAGGGTCAAGGACCTTGAGTCCGGGACTAAAGAAGCAAAGGTTGAGACTCAGTCCTTGGTCAGTCAAGTTGCTGGAGATATTAGGGCTGAGATGGCCCAACTGAAGGATCTCCTCATGACCACGATTGACTCGGTGGAAAGGAGGATCGGCTCGATGAAGGAGAAGATCGAGTCCTTAAAAGCCGACGTGGTGCTGTGTAAGTCGGCAATGGCCGGGAGTGCCGCTGTTCGGGAAGGACCAAGGTTGAAGGTCCCCGAACCACCGAAGTACAATGGAAAGCGCGATGCTAAGGAGTTTGAGAACTTCATATGGAGCATCGAGAAGTACTTTGGTGCGATGCATTTGGAAGATGATGCATCTAAAATCAACACCACTACTATGTACTTGGGGGATAACGCCATCCTTTGGTGGAGAAGGCGCTAGACCGACATCAGGAAGGGTGTTGTTCAACTCAACACCTGGGACAAATTCAAGAGCGACCTCATGAAGCAATTCTATCCAGAAAATTTGGAAGAGGTTCCCATGAAGAAGCTGCGTGGGTTGAAGCATATGGGGTCAGTCAAGGAGTACATCAAACAGTTCACTTCACTCATGCTAGAAGTGACTGAGATGCCGGAGAAGACTCAGCTTCTTTACTTTATGGATGGTCTACAACGATGGACCGAGCAGGAGTTGAAGCGCCGAAACGTCCAAACTCTTGCCGACGCCATCGCTGCTGCCGAGTCCTTGTACGAGTTCAAGCAAGAACCAAAGAAGGAGAGAGGCAACAAGAGTAGTGGTAGCAAGGGGAAAGGTGGGGAGCCAATCCCACCGAACGAAGCCACAGTGGTGGCAAATCGTCTGAGAGGAGGGACAAGGATAAGGAGAATTCCCACTCTGACCGGAAGTCAAAGCGTTTGGATTACTTCCTATGCGGGGGTGATCATTGGGCTAGGGAGTGCCCACAAAAGAGGACGCTGAACGCTATTATGGCTACATCACCTCGGGAGTCGTCAGGGGACGAGGCACACATGGGGACGTTGCGCCTATGCAATAGCGTGAAGGCCACGGTAGAGGAGCCCAGGGAGGACAAGGACCTGGCCAAGGTATGTACGCTACCCTGGCATAAAAAGCCATATCTTATGTTTGTTGAAGCCCTAGTTGGGGGAAAGGCCTCAAAAGCATTAGTCGACACTGGTGCTACCCACAACTTTGTGACGCTTAAAGAAGCCACAAGGTTGGACCTCAAGTTCACCAAGAAGAGGAGTTCTTTGAAAACGGTGAACACTATTCCAGCACCAATCCACGGTGTGGCTCGTGGAGTCCCGCTTCAGTTGAGTGAATGGAAGGGGACAGTAGATTTCATAGTCGTCGACATGGATGATTTCAACTTGGTGCTTGGGTTGGAGTTTATGGATTCAGTAAGGCCTTTCACTTTTGAGGAGGATGGCTCGCTGACCATCAAGAGGGGACAAGGAGCATGGTCAGTCCCTGTTGCCTGAGAGAAAGCCGAAGCCAAGATGTTGTCCACAATACAACTCAACAAAGGCATCAAGAGGAAGTAGGGAACCTTTTTAGCAGCAATGGTTGAGGAGAAACCCGAGGTGCAACAGGAGGTTCCACTGGAAGTTTCCAGAGTTCTCAAGGAGTTTGAAGATGTCATGCCTCCGGAACTTCCCAAAAGGCTTCCCCCTAGAAGGGAAGTAGATCATGAGATCGAGCTGGAGCCTGGGGCAAGGCCTCCAGCCATGGCACCTTACAGGATGGCCCCACCTGAGCTTGAGGAGCTACGAAAGCAGTTGAAGGAATTGCTCGATGCTGGCTTTATTCATCCATCCAAGGCACCATATGGGGCACCTGTTTTGTTCCAGCGCAAACATGACGGAAGCTTGCGCATGTGCATAGACTACCGGGCGTTAAACAAGGTAACAGTGAAGAACAAATACCCCATTCCTCTTGTGGCAGATTTGTTCGATCGATTGGGGAACGCCAGGTACTTTTCTAAACTTGATCTAAGGTTGGGGTACTAGCAAGTGCGTATCGCCGAAGGGGATGAGCAGAAAACGGCATGCGTAACCCGTTATGGGTCATTTGAGTTCTTGGTAATGCCTTTTGGCCTTACCAACGCCCCGGCAACCTTTTGTACCTTGATGAACAAGATCTTCCAGCCCTTCTTGGACAAGTTTGTGGTCGTCTATCTAGACGACATAGTGGTGTATAACAACACTTTGCAGGAGCATGTCCAGCATCTTGCGCAAGTGTTCAAAGTTCTACTGGAGAACGAGCTATATGTCAAGAGGGAGAAGTGCTCGTTCGCGCAAGAAGAGGTGTCTTTCTTAGGACACCATATCAAGGCTGGCAAAATTATGAAGGAACATGACAAGGTACGCGCCATCAATGATTGGAGCGAGCCTAAAAATGTCTCGGAGCTACGGTCATTCCTTGGACTAGCCAACTACTACCGACGGTTCATCAAGAGCTATTCGGCGAGGGCTGCACCATTGACAGATTTATTGAAGAAGAAGGTGCAATGGTGTTGGAGTGATGATTGTCAAAGAGCCTTTGATGATTTGAAGAAGGTTGTCACCGAAGAACCCGTTCTAGCATTTCCTGACTATTCAAAACAATTCGAGCTCCACACGGATGCCTCCGATTTTGCTATAGGAGGAATACTCATGCAAGAGGGGCATCCCGTAGCCTACGAGTCTCGTAAGCTCAATGATACTGAAAGAAGATATCCAGTTCATGACAAAGAGATGACGGCTATCATCCACTGCTTACGGATTTGGAGGCACTATCTACTTGGGAGTCGGTTTGTCATATTCACCGACAATGTGGCGACTAGTTATTTCCAGAATAAAAAAAAAACTCAGCCCTAAGCAAGCTAGATGGCAGGATTTTCTTGCGGAGTTCGATTACAAGATGGAGTATAAGCCAGGCAAAGTTAATTTTGTTGCCGATGCGCTTAGTCGAAAGGTTGTACTTGCTAGTGCCAGCACCATCACTAGTAATTTCATGGACAGGCATAAAGAAGGCCTCACTCAAGACCCAATGGAAAGGGGTCTAGTCCAGCTAGCCAAGGAAGGGAAGACCATGAGGTTTTGGGTAGAGGGTGATGTCCTCTACACCACCAAGCGACGTCTCTTTGTGCCTAAGTGGGACAATCTTAGGCGAAACATATTGAAGGAGTGCCATGATTCTCTGTGGGCTGGACACCCAGGCATTCAACGCACCTTGGCACTCGTCGAGGGGACTTATTATTGGCCTCACATGGAGGATGATGTGGAGGCCTATGTGAAGACATGTCTTGTCTGCCAACAAGACAAAATCAAACAACGGGTGCCGGCAGGAGCCCTTACCAGTACCAGAGAGGCCTTGGGAGAGCGTCTCAATGGACTTCATTTCAGCTCTACCCAAGTCAGAGGGATGTGGCTCTATTATGGTCGTGGTAGATCGCTTCTCAAAGTATGGAACTTTCATACCGACACCAAAGGATTGTACGGCCGAGCAAGCTGCCAGGCTATTCTTCAAGAATGTGGTCAAGTACTGGGGCTTGCCAAAGAGCATCATCAGCGACCGCGACCCAAGGTTTACAGCCAAATTTCGGACGGAGCTCTTCAAGTTGCTTGGGTCAGGTCTTCATTTTTCCACAAGCTTCCACCCACAAATAGATGGGCAGACGGAGCGAGTGAATTCCTTGTTGGAGCTATACTTGAGGCACTATGTTAGTGCTAACCAACAGGATTGGGCAAAACTGATGGATGTTGCGCAATTCTCATTTAATCTACAAAAGTCCGAGGCAACGGGCAGGAGTGCCTTTGAGATTGTCACGGGACAGCAGCCCTTAACACCACAAGGGGTTGCCACAGGCTATACGGGATCCAGCCCTGCTGCCTACAAGCTTGCAAGAGGGTGGCACGAACAGCTTGACATTTCAAGGGCCTACTTGGAGAAGGCAGCCAAGAAGATGAAGAAATGGGCGGACAAACACCGGCGACCATTGGAGTTCCAAGTTGGTGACTTGGTAATGGTAAAGTTGCTACCCCAATAATTTAAAGTCTTCTACAAGGTTCATAAAGGCCTTGTGCGGAAATATGAGGGTCCATTCCCGGTCATAAAGAAGGTCGGGAAAGTATCGTACAAGTTTGAGCTACCCCCGAAACTAAGGATTCATCCTGTGTTCCACATCAGCATGTTGAAGCCCTATCATACAAATGGTGAAGATGCAACGAGGGGCGAGTCACATAGAGCGCCCACGGCTGTGGTGGCATCCTACGAGAGGGACATCGAAACAATTGAGGCCAAGAAACTCATAAGAAAGAGAGGGGTACCTATGGCAATTGTTCGTTGGAAGGGTCTTCCGAACAGTGAAGCTACATGGGAAAAAGAAGGGGACCTATGGCAATTCCGGGACAAGATAGCCGAGTTCGAGGGGCGGCCTTGATGGGGACGTCAAGACTTGGGTGGGGGAGCGTGTCACGACTCACACATTCCCATCCCTCACTAGGGCCACAAGGCAGCAAGTAATAATCGTGGTCAGCGGGAATGCCCTTGGTGCGTGGCTGGCTAGGCCAGAGCACCCTCCCCTATAGAGCTTTATTTAGCAGGCTGCTGATTTCCCTAGTGAACACGCCAATGACAGTAACGCAATAATGGGCCATGGGCCGGGCTTAATGAACTCCAAATGAGCCCAAACTTGGTGGCCCACCGTTTTTGGGCCCAATGAAGATGATGGTGCAATCAGATTTTGAAGATGGGGCCCACAACTATCCAGAATGCACGAGAGGTCTCGTGATGCATCCGGAAGTCTCTAGAAGCCTCTAGGGACAACTTGTACATATTTGAGATGCTAGAACATTATAGATGCTTCTAGGATATTGTACATAAGTCTATGTATTCAAGAACTGTATAGATTTTTTCTAGTCTCTAAAACCCTCCATTTGAGGATGTTAGAAAGCATCTAGGTTAGAACACTCTAGAAAGGGATGGTGCCTATAAATAGGAAACCTCCCACCCATTCTTGCTCACGTACAAACTCGTATTCTCTCAAGCATTTATAAAAGCATCCTTTCTTAAAGCTTTCTCTTGTATTCTCACTTGTGCTTTCCAAGCAAACCACACTTAACCAACATCATCAACACTTAGCGTTGCTAAGCAATCAGGGAGCCTTGACTAGCAGTCTAACGGGTGGTGACTCTAGTAGGCAGCGTGCAAAAGACTAATGGGATTAGTCAGCGCGTGACACATAGCTCCCTTGCTCCCAATTTCCCACCAAACGTCAACAGTCACACCACCTTTGCACCTCCAATTCACCTCTTTTGCCTCACCAGCACTTACCTTAACATCAAGCAGCGCACCTCCAACCTTAACACCCCAACCACCGTCAACACAGCCCCGCACCTCTCACCTTTTCCACATCAATTCACAGCATCCCACTAACCACCACAACCATCCCCTGCACCACCGCACGTATCTCCTCCTCCAATCACAAACCAACCACACCACAGACCTTACTCCCCTGTTTGCCTTCTCTTTCCACCGCAACAACACCCAACAACACCACCACACCAAATCCGGACCTCCGCACCTAGCACCGACCACAGCTCCGTAAACCTCAGCAATTCACACTCCAATGCAGCCCCTGTTTCGTTTATCAATCGAAGCGGGCACTCAATATCACAAAGTGGACGCTCCGCAATCTTCCATTTCATCAATTTCGGGCAGAAGCAAGGAGCGTCCGCTCCAATGGGTTGCGCGGCCACTCTTTCAAGGTCTTGTGTTTCTTAATTCTCACGTGACTTGCGCGTGAATGGAGGTTTTTATTGAAATCGAACGGCTGGAATTTATATGAATTGCTGATTACGATTGATAACGATGATTGATGATGCAAGGTGAGGAGGAGATTAGAGCAGCCACAAAAGCAGGGGAATTTTTAGGTCAGTGGTTTTTTAGGATTTTTATTTTATTTTCGTTCTTTTTTTTTTTAAGTTTCATTTTATTTATTATTTTCATTTTCATTTCCTTTTATTTTATTTATTTCATATTTTAGTATTAACCTCGTATATAAATACTCTCTTTTGGAGGTTTATTACTCTCTATCATCAATTTTTATTCCCAAAATTAATTAGATTAGGACTCATTTATTTTTCTCTCTCTTAGGGTAAGATTAGCTTAAGGTTCTTATTTTTTTTAGAGAGAGAAAGTGAGGAAAATCATGAAAGATTGAAGCTTTTGGAAATTATTTAGTGACATAACCAATTTGAAGAAAGATTCATCCAATATTGAGCATTTCTTACTCTCTCTCTTCTCTATTTATTGCTTTATTTATTGCTTGCTTTTATTGTTTTATTTAGATTAGTTGTTTTTGTTTCATGTTCTGAGAATAGTCTTGGTTTATTGTTATTATTCGGTTTATAGTTATTATTCTGAGAATAGTCTTGGTTTATAGTTTTTGTGCTTATTTTGTTAATATTAATCATGTTTGAGTAGCTGAATAGCTAGGGTTAGGGATGATGGGTGATTAATGATGCAAGTTGAACAATTATTGATGATTTAATTGAGATTGTTGATAGATTGAACTAAGGATGATGTGTTTAATGCTTGATTTCTTTCTAGCCAATTGATTTCATGATTTGATTGTTATTATGCTAGTTGTGCGGAAGTGAGCTAGCCTAGTAGAAGAATTTCATCTCTTAGTTGATCACGACCTTATAGGCTGGGTTGAGAGTTTGACTACCCTAGAGTGTGCAGGAGTGACCTAGGTTGTTAGCTCATTTCTCCATTTTATTGAATTGATCAATTAGATTATCCATTGTTGTTTGTTTGCGATTGATTAGTGCTTATGTAATGGTGTTTTTGGGTGTTTCTTGGTAAATTAGATGTACTCATTTAGGTGTGAATTATTGCTTGCTTTCACATTGGCTAATTGAATGCATGATCTAATTGCTACTCTTTTTAGTTGCTTGGAAAAGAACTAATTAGGTAGATGTGAGCCTCCTTGAGTTGATCATGAGCCCTTGGTCGGGATTGGGTGCTTGATTGTTTAGTGTGCTTGGGAGAGACCTAGGCGGTTAGGCAATACCCCCTCTGATTGATTGAAAATGCTCATCTTCATTATTATGTTTGTGCTCGTCTCATTAATTCCCTTAATCTCTTTTCCCTAGTGCTTTCACTTCTTGTTTCACCTTCTTCTTTTGTGTTATATTTGCTAGTTTATAGGTTGTTGTTGACTTTTATACTCAAAACCAAAAATAGACCCTCAATAGGCAAATTTTACTTAAGCTAATTCTTTTCACCTACTTCCTTGTGGATATGATCCCTACTCCACTATACTACTTTTTAGTGTAAGGGTTAGGGTATAATTTGACTAGGTTCCTAGACCTACGGTACCTAGGGACTCGATCGGCCTGACGAGCAGAAACGTCTCTATCTCGTCGTCGAGGCATGCTATTTGGATAAAAAAAGAGATCAAAATCTAAATACTTAGTATCATTTCTTAAGTTTATTTAGGGACTACATAAGGCTACATTTTCCGTTATATGCTAAAATTTTATATCATGGCTAAAAAGTAGTAAAATAATGGAATCATTTAGTATTTAGTTTCTCCATGACAAACTAATACTATAGTTTGCCTAGCCGCATGATACTATGGTTGCCAAGTTAAGACTGGTCTTCCGTGGTGGAATATTATAAGAAAAGTTTCCAACAAATAGCAGACTGAGAGTAGTAAAACAATTGATGCATCCGACCGGTAGGCTATTGAACTAGTCTTGAGCCACCCCCTTGAGGGTGGCCAGGAAGCATTTGCACCAGGTGACATCATCTACACTTTGCAAGTACATCAGATTTCTATACGAGGTAACATGTTCTTCTGGGTTGCTCGTACCATCATAGGTGCCCACATGTACACTCTTCACCTTCACTGGTTGAGGAGAGTTGAGAATCTTTTGAGAAAACAGAGGCGACTTGTCACCAAGTTTCAACAAGCGAATTTGCCAATCAATGGGCTGAGTTTGTGCGGCCGGGTAAGCTGTCTGGTCGTACGGCTGGCCATACGGCCCGTACTGTTCGTACTGTCCAAAGATAGGGGGAGCAGGCGGCAGAATTGTGCCATAATTCTGATATTGAAATGGTTGAGTTAGAGGGATTGGGGTTGAAGTACGGTGAGCTTGACTTCTACTGGTTCTGGCCGAGCTGGTATGCTTGGAGAGGGTATGATCAGAGAAATCATCCGGCATAGTAGGAGTAGAGGTTGTGTCCGAGTAAATTGCCCGCTCCCGCTGCTTGTGCCGGATATAGTCTCTCGCATCCCTGTAGCGTCTGGATGGCTCATTTAGCTCTTTTTGAGGCTGCTTGGTCTACCCCCCAGGCGACTGTGTTTTCTCAAGGAGCCTGGACCAGTTGGTCCGAAGCACCCTTGGTGACCTTACATATCGTTGGAATGGGGTTTCCCAGCATCTTCGGCATTGACCGCCTTGCTCTGAGTTTTCTTTTAAGAACCTTCTCCTTCCCATCTAGACGACTATCTAGAAGAAGAAGGGATCTTACTCTCAAGCTCCCTTCAGAGCTTGTTCAAGGCGGCCTTCAAGGAACCAGCAGTCACCAGAGGATCCTCGGCCTCATGAAATGAAGCAGTCAAAGGATCGCTTGTATTGGTTGTAGGAATAAGATTCTCTACAAGTCCGTCCTCACTAGGACCGGGACCAGTATTGTATGTTTGCCATCTTTTACCATAACGGACGAGTATCCCCACAAACGGTGGCAAATGTTTTGGGGTTTTTTTTGTGATTCCCTCGGGATACTGGTCGCGCTCTCGGCCGGATGGACGCGGACACTTGCAAAACAACGAATATTCCTTTTGCCGGAATATTCGCCTCTGACGGTCAAGTTAGTGATCGGAAACAGAAAATCTAGAGAGAGAAAGTAGAGAGAAGTTGAAGCTCTATTTAATGCTCTTTTTAATGTTATGTCACAATCCACCCCTCCCATCATAAATGATTGGGGTATTTATAGGGGTGGGGAATTGTGCCCCTTTAGGGTTATTACCCTAGAATCCCATACTCTGATTAGAATTCCACCCCTCCAATCAGGTGCTGGCACATGTCCTAAGAGGGGCGCCGTTTTACAGCTTTCTCGGGATTTGGGCCTCCTGATGTAAGGAGGCCCTTTACTCTCTTTTTTCAGGTGCTCTTTAGGGTTTTACACGTGTCACTATTTGGTTGGTCCACGTGTGGGGGTAATTTTTTACCCTAAACACTTACAATCATTATACTTTTACCATTCCTCCCCTAAGCACTCCAAGGATTCCGTACAATACCCGAAATTCCACACTTAAACCAAGGTGTGAAAGGTAGAAACCATTGAGGGTTTTGACCAAATCAATTCTACTTTAATTTAATTTTAATTTGATTTATTATTCTTTGAAGTGATTAACGTTTTATTCTTGATGTAGCCATTTAAAGAAGCGCGGAACGTGAGTAATTTATTTAATTACTTATTATTATTATTGTTGTTAGTATCATGTTAGGGTTTATTATTATGATTTTGATGATTTGACTAATGACGTTATGGTTAAATTGCTCCAATATTATTGTTTGTTCTATTGTTTGCTGATCACCATATTTCTTGGTTAAAGGGAATATGTAATAAAATCATGCTTAATAAGATAATTTGAAGGACCGGTTTACGTACCTTTAATCTTATTGTTAATTAAAGTGATCACTAGTATTTAGAATTATGTGTACATTAATACTCAACCAATTTAGCCTAATTTAATTTAGAGCAAATTGAATCTTTGTTTGTATTCCTTTGAGATCAGATGAAATAATTTTCGTTGTAAGAATCGAGTAGAGACCAATACGGGCGAAGTGACTTCCATGACTCACTACGTAACATCATCCTCGACCCTTTATTCGTGGTTCCCGACCATATGGAGCTAGTAATCTCATGGATTATGAATGAGGTGTAACCTTCACAAGTCAATTGTTGTTGCCTTTTCGTTGTCCCTTATCGTGGTTGCCTTAAATGATCTGTGAACGATTTACAAGTTCCTTAAAAACTTGTTGGCGGCTCCCTACTATTTGTCCCTAATCGTATAATGTCAAATCCTGCTTTCTATGATTGACAAGCATATTCACAACATGCTTAGGTAGGCGCGCTTCAATCGATGCCTACAAGTGGTTGGTTTTAATTAATGAATAGAAAATTAAATTTGACAAAAAGATGGTGTTCCTCTCTCGTATGATTGATTTAATTCTCCAAATGTACTTAATATGAACTCATTTTTGTCAAATTTAATTTTCTGTTCTTTTATTTTAATTTTCTTTTTTTTAATTTGATGTTTTTAATTGATTTAATACTTCAAAAAAAATTTTATATAATTTTATATTTTATGGCTTTTTTTTAGAGTTGTTGAAAAGGAGCAGAGTTTAGCATTTGGTGCAATTTAAGCATGATGGAGAAGGCCATTTCTATGTACATCGGAACTTATGGGTCTAGCGAATGAGGATTGCTCAAGTGCTAAGGTATTTTCATGGGGTCCTTGGATTTTTCCAATAAAAGATGAGGTATTTCTCTATTTATTTAAAGTTTCTTTTGATATCTATACACCTTGCCTATGATATTATATAGTTGGAAATTTCACTACATATATACTCGTTACTCTTTTGAGGCCTGTTTTGATTTTGACAATTTATTGCAATGAGCTTTTGAAGTCAAGTTTCAAATTAATCTTTAATTAAAATTAAAATACCTTGTGTTCTGGTTATCTTCGAGAGATGCTAATTGTTGTTGAAATTATGTCGTAATTACTGTAAACATGTTGTGGACTTGTGGTTTGATTTTCAGATTCAGGTTTGGTACACCCATAAAAATAATTGTAGTTAATGTAGCTTATGCATATGCTCCACGCTTTGAACTTTGTGATATGTGATACTGTCTCAACGGTGTTTTATAAATGTTGTTGTCTCTCTGGATTTCTGCTTCCTTGTAATTGTGTGATGCTATCTTGACTTAACCATGGTGGAACAATTGATAGCCTAAGTCTTTGTATCCAAATTTTTAACAGGTATTTTATATAATTCTCAAACATGTGGTACGTAATCTAGATTATGTGAAAGGAGCATTCTGAATATAGTGTGTGTTTTAGGTTTCTTAAATTGGGTCACATAATTGGTACTTTTAAGAATGTGATGCACTGAAAAAACCTGTTAAACTAACCTAATACAGGGATTTTCTTAGCCAAACTTATCACTCTTAGTTATGAAGCATTATGTGTTAATGTAAGGGTTATCCTTCATTCCTTCGCCTTGTTAGCTCAATACTGTACTTATATATGAATTGAATAAGTTTATCAGAGGAGGGCCATAAAGCCAGGCCTTTTATGCATTAATATTTTCTTGGTGTCTATCATTTTGAAGGCAAACTTACAAAGTATTCTTTGAAAAGTCAGATTTATTCTTTTTGTGCTTCTTGCTCCCACTATCTTTCAATATTCATAGGCAAGAATTTGAGATTATCGAGGCAACTCAAGTACTAACTAAAACATGTATAGTATTCTTGCTGCTTTATTATTTGTTTTCCTTTTAAAGCCTTCAGACTCCTTTACCTTCTAATAGCATTTTTTATGGGATCATATTGGAGTATGCGTTGAGAAAATATTTTTCTAACTTCTAAGAGTACTTTTTATGGGACATAATAGAGTATGTGCTAGAAAATCTTATATTGCACAACATGCGGAGCTTTCTCAGCAAAGCTATCTTTTATGCATCAAACTTGTTTGTTTACTCTAGAATTCTATGATCAATTGATCTTTCATGAATTTGAGATTTAAATATGGTTGTTTTAGCTATATCATTTTAACACATGTATGCCAGCTGGAAGGCAAGCCCCATGCCGGCAGTCACGTATTTGCTTTTAATGCTACTCCCTCAGTCCCTACCTCCATTTCTCAAAAACACGTAAACCTATCTTGTAGAGATGTTCGTTAAAGAGCTATTCTTTCTCTAATTCTTCATATATATTTATGGAAAAGTGTTTCTCAAGGTTGTGAAACATTTTCCTTTTGTAAGGAACACATTTTCCTCCTTATTCCTTACCTCCTTCTTTTGCTCTTCTAATTTATTCTCTCCTCCAAATCTATGTTCCTCTTGTCTATAGTTTTTATATCAAGGAACCATACAAAATTAGATGAAATGTAAAACTTAAATTAATTGAAACAATATTTCCACATCTACCACGTTCTTTACTTGACCTTTGCAACTAAAAAGTTGTAGATTTATTTGTATTTGAATTTTTTAATTGATTTTTTGTAAGTTGTAGATTTATTTGTATTTGAATTTTTTAATTGATTTTTTGTAAAAAAAATAAGTCTTGATCAAACTTGCTATTGCATTTAGACGAATCTTAAGAAGACTTTGAGTTAGTATACAGACACCAAAGTGGTCTAAATCAAACTTGAAAATTCTTTGCGCTTTTTTATTGTATTCATGGCTTCCACTTTATCCCTGCAATTGCAATTAGACAAATCTTAAGATGACTTCAAGTTATATAGGCAGCGTAGGTTTGAACCAAACTTCCAAATAATTTGAGATTTTTAAACACATGTCGTGGTTTTTGTTTTCCTTGCAATTGCGTATAGACAGATCTTAATTAAGATGACTCTGATACAAGCACCATAATGGAACAACTTACTTAATTCCTACCTTTATTCTATAGTGTATGGCACTTCTTGAATTCGCAGCTCAACCTATTGCCCAGAAGTCTGGTCTTTTCAAGCACATAATCAATCTAGATTGTCCAATTCAAAAAGTAAAAGATTGTTGGTGTTGGCTTACATTGCTCATTGGGTAGCTGGTTGTCAAATAGAATTTTTTTGCTCAATACGTGAAATACACTATGAAACTTTGGCTACACCTCGAAGCTATTGGGCTTTAGTCTCTTCGGGTAGTGTACTCATGATAGAAATGGTACTTATCATATTAGTGAAATCCTACAAGTTTGTAATTAAATTGAGGCATGTCTCAAATAAGTTTGGTAAGAGGCATGGCCGTTACAAGGCTGAAATTCAGCTTAACATTATCTTTAATTAAAGATTTCTAAATTGGAGTTTTGTTGTCAAGAGTGTGGGAAAGCAGTATAAAGCTCATTGCTCTATCCTTGGTAATGACATTAATTCAGGATTACCTTTCTCTCTATACAAGATAGCTAGCATATCTTTTTTAGTACTATCTATATTTGTTGGAGGTATGTATGGTGCTAGCTATGGTGCTTAATACTACATCTACGTTATTTTGTAATTAGATACTTTATGATTTGCTCACAATGTAATGAAATATCATCATCAACTCATTGTAGAATTGGTTATCGATTATGATGATTTTACAATTCTTACACTTAGCAATCCTTAGACTTTGTGATGCCTTGTTGCTATGTAAACACTCGATAAGCAAGTCAAAATAAAGCACATCACTGGATAGCGCCTGAAGGGTACAAGGAGTCATATGTGAGTTAAAGCTTTGGAATGTGAACGAGATAAGCAATCTAATAATAGATAAAAGGGTGAAATATGAGACAGATGATACAATGCAATAAGGAGAGAAGAAGAGATGACGATAATTTTAAGAAATGAAATAAAAGGAGTAGGTGGGAGCGAGATCAAGTAGGATTCCACTTTTAATATTAGCAACACAAATAGAAGAAGAGAATTGATGAAAAAATTTTTTTTAGGTATATTTCCTTTATTTTTTTAATACTTACAACACACTTTTTCACGGTATTTAAAAAAAGTGGGTCTTACATGAGTTTATACACTTAATAGTGGTGAGATAGTTAGGATTAGATAGTGGGTCTTGAGATTAATATAAGGGTAATGATACAATTTTCAAAAAAAAAAAAAAAGAAAGAAAAAAAAAAAGAAATTATAATGTGTTGCAAGTATTGTGACACTTTCTCTTTTGGAAAGTGTTGTAAGTACTAAAAAACATTGGCAGTAAGGAGATATTAAACATTTAAAAAATGATATACATTATTAGAGTATTAGGTAATCAAATGTTTAATGAAATATGAAAAACTGTAAAGGATTAGTAAGAAAAGAATTGAGGGATAGGAAAGTGATTAGATGGAAAAGAGTTTTCCTAACCTTGCAAAGCAATAGAAGATGAGTGATAAGCTAGGAGAAAAGGAACGCATGAAATTAAGCGAAAGACGATATAGGACAAGGGTAAGAAAACAAGAACACTTTTGAGAGTTTATTTATAAAGTATGATATTTTATGAATTATGCAAAACTATTAAAGACGAGTAAGAGTGGGAGTTATCATAAACAAAAGGGGTTACGTAGAATAAGGCTTTTTTAAAAGAGGAGTGAGGGGAAAAAGGGATAGTAGAGGTATAGAGAGTTAAGAAAGACAAGTAGTTGCAACATTCTCTTAATCTCAATAACAAGTAGAATAAGGAGATAAAAACTTAAGGGAGATTTGCGAAACAGTTATAGAAAGAAGACGCATTGTCATGCATTCCATATTTACATGTTCATAGTAGTACTATTAGGGAAAAACAAAAACAAAAACAAAAAAACAAAAAAAAAACACAAATTTAGTCAATTAATTAGATTAAAATTGAATTTACTTTTATTGGTTAATGCCCTAATAACAGTTTGTAAAACATCACACGAACAACCTGTTTATGTAAGCTATAGAACAACCTTAAAGATAATTGTTTAGCAAAAATAACTAATAACTCTAACATATTGATTAACTCGAAATAAACATACATTTAAAACGATTATTACTAGATACTTTTTGCAAAATTGAAGGGGTGTGTGTGTGGTAATCACACCAACAACTAATATAATACAAATATGGCATATAACCTCAACTTCAAAGCCAACATGTTGGTCATACGCTGATGTAGGGAAAACTAGGTTGTTGATTAATCCTCCCTAAGATAAAACAAATTTATAATCACTTAACAAACCTAAATACAAGTATAGTGGTAAGTCAAGGGTCGAACCACTAGGAACGGCTATGCTCAGTGCTTTCAATCTACGCCTAAGCTAGGTCAAAGTCGAAAGTGAGGAAAGACTATACAACTACCAAAACAAACAAGAATCAAAGAAATGAAACACTAGGGAATGGGGATCAACAAGTAATCATGACAATTGCAACAACTTGGGAAGGTTAAGCCAATCAATGATTGTGAGGACTAATGGTAAAAGCCATTAATGGAATCGAAGGGCTATCCCTAATCGTTAAACTAGGTTTCTTCTGTGAATAACAAATTAGGAGAATCACAATTCAATTCAATCAACAAAAGCAATTCCTAAATTAAGTGGTCATGTCGTTAGGAATCACAATGCAATCTTGCATGAAAATCTCGGTTAGCTACTCCTATCAATCCAAAACACATGCACCGTTCCATCAATCAATTTAATCTCAACAATCAATCAACCTAAATCCCAAATTAATCACAAACAACCAATCATACAAGTTTTACCCAAACCCTAGAAAGCAACTACTCCATAACTATCATCATCTAATCTAAACAAGTAATTATAATCAAGAATCAATCAAATTTCAACAACAACTAATCCAATCAAGATTCAAGCAACAAAACTAAATGAAACAAACATGAAGTTAAAGAAAACAATAAGATGAGACAGAGTAAGAAATGCTTATTGATTATTGAGAAGATCTTCAATACAATTGTCACCCTTGCATCTTCAATCTCTCAAATCACCATTGAAATCACTAACTTTCTCTCTCTAAATCTACTACTAAAACCAACACTAAACTAGAGAGAGAAACTCTCAACCTAAGCTAAAATATGAGAGTGAAAATCTAAGCTATTCTAAAGTTGTCCTAAAAATAGAAAGAAATAAAGTATATGTAGTAAGCAAGAGATTAGGCTCGGCCACCCTGCTATGCGCGTGCACAAGGGGGTCTGCACGCGCGCGCGAGAGGGTACGTAATACTTATCGTGGCCTGGCCGCCCGCGCACACCAGCTCGAAGCAGTAAAAACTGTCGTGACACTACACCACTACCATGGCCCGGCAACGGCTACCGTGGCGCGGCATTGCTTGCGGTGGCGCAGCGTGGCTTGCCGTGGTGTGGTGTCCCTGCCGTGGCGCGGCAGACATCCAGCAGCAGCTGACTTGCTCCCTTGGCAATGGCTTAGACTTCGAACTCACGAGCATCCTCCTAATCGACGCTCTCAGATGATGCTCACGAGGGGAGAAGCCTTCAAAACTCATATTTTACTTGTTCATGACCGGAGTATGCGATGAGAGCGCAAGGCCTTGAGTAGGAACTTGCTCCTTAACTTGATCCTTAGGCATCCGAATGGTATGAGATCTCGTCCCGAGCATCCAAAAGACTTGGAGAATCTTCTAAGATAAATCCCGAGCGCCGAACAAGACCTACAATAAAAGAAAGCAACGCGAGTGGAGTAGAAAAGACGAAAATACCCTTAAATCACAAGAAAGCACAAAATAAGGGAAATGAAAGCATAAATGAATGAAACTAAGGCACTATTTAAAGAGAAAAGCTATAAAAGAGAAATAAAACATCCTAAAAGAGAAAGAAAACATCCTAAAAGAAGAACATACTCGTCCTAAAACAAGGCAAAGCAAGAAATGGAAATTAAAAGAAGAACAAATGCTCTTGTATGGACATTTTGCAAATGAACAAGCACAAATGGATGCAATTCTTTCTAAGCAAATATAGGAGTGCACGTTTCAAGATATCGAAGGTTGATTGAAACATAAAATATGTTAAGCATAGAGAACTAATAAGACACAATTCACCTTCATCCTAAACAATCTTACCGCGTTCTCCCTACTAGTTTCAAATCCACCTCTAGTGAGCATCTCAATGGTTCCTGGAAGGAATCGAAAAAGAAGAGATTTTAGGGCTACTTGACATCTTGATTATGCAAACCGCTTCATAAGCTTGACTCCCATCTCCCTCCACCGACTTGTGACTCAACCACAAAGGTCAAAAGGTCTTTGAAGGGTTGTAATGTATAGGAAAAGAGGGTAAAGGTAGGCTAAAAATTTAAAATTTGATGGTATACCTAATTTATGAAGCAAAGAATGGCCAAATCTTAGTACCATAATCAAGTTATCACCAAGATTCAAACAAAAATACCAACACCCCCAAGCATATTAAAAGCAACACCACAAACATATATATACACAAAAAGCGTAGACACGCTTCCCCCAAGCTTAAATGGATCATTGTCCTCAATGCTCTAAACTAGGGAGATCACACCTACATCAAAATATTTTTGTGCTTCTCATTTTTTTCACTTCTTTCTCTCTTTTTCAAAGCATTTGCAATTGCATTACTTTGTTTCTTTTTCTATTTTTTTTTTCACTTTATTGCTTTGCCTTCGCCTCTTTTGACTATGGACGGCTTTTTCAACTTGCATTTGCCTTCATTCATATATTTATATACAATACTTGCTATAAAAAATGAGCTCATAACTTCTAATTATTGCACTTATAATCACCAAACAAACTCATCACCACTAGCTTCACAAAAACCAAAGATGAAAAGAATGAAACACATGGTATGAAGTCTAGTAATATGGCTAGAAAAGAAGTATAAGGCTCAAAAGGTTAGCAAGGAGACAAATGTAAACCCAAAACCAAAAATATAAAATCGAAACCTAGAAAAGAAAAAATAACCACCCCAAAAAGATGCCTTTGTCCTTCCCAAATGGTTCGGTTACGATCTCGGGAGATAAAAGACGAGTTCTAGATAAGAGTAAGCGATAGTTAAGGATCCATGCGCCGCTCAAATAAGATATGATGAAGGCAAGAAAAATGAAACCTCACTTGGTCGTAGCAAAAACTCACTATTAGCTTCAAATCCACTATAGGAAGCAACACCTTCTTACCACAAACAAGTAGCCTAGGGCTTCAAGGTCCCAAAAGTTCTTAACACACTACCGTAGTATACTCTATCCTAGAATCAACCAAGCATATTCTCAAACCGTGCACACCACTACCACTTAGGAACAAAAGCATTCAAGAATACAAGTCCAAAGTATTATGTCCAAAGCAAGAACAAAACAAAACACAATTTTGCCGTGAAAGAAACAAAATCCTTTTTGGAGATTTCAAAATAAAGAGCATGGAAATGCATATACAAATGTGCATAGCATATATGAATCAAAATCCCACCAAACATGATAAAATACCCTCCCCCAAGATTGAATGAGACAATACACTCAAATCATAAATCATGGAATCCAAGGGAGGGGAAAAGAAAGGAATCAATCCAACAAACCAACACATGGCCAACAAGTCACTAAACATAAGAGGACGAACAAGGAAAGATATTATCGGATATTGGTGGGTGTATATACCCGCAAATGACCCAATTTAACCTTTCAAAGCCAATTTCCTCTAGAATTGAATCTCATTGTCCATATGCTAGCAAAAGTGGAGTCAAACTTCCTTGTTCTTGATCCAAACCAACGTACCAAAGTATATCAAGTCATGTACCTAGAAAAAGGCACACAAACATTTTTGAAAACCGGTGTTAAAAAAAGTAGGCGGGATTGGGAAATAGAGTTTTTGCATCGGTTCTAACCAAACCGGTGCGAAAAAGGAGTTTTTCGCACCAGTTCAAACCAAACCGGTGCGAAATGTTTGTTTTTCGCACCGGTTCTAACTGAACCGGTGCGAAAGCTATGTTAGAACTGGTGCGAAAGCTATTGCTAAATAAAAAAAGAAACCCGATTCTAACTGAACCGGTGCGAAAGCTATTGCCGAAGTCAAAAAGATGTTAGACGCCGGGTTTATTTGGCAACATTACTTCCCAGATTGGGTAGCGAATGTTATTCTTGTCAAGAAGTCGAATAGGACCTTGTGCATGTGTGTACATTACACAGATTTGAGCAAGGCATGTCCGAAGGATAGTTACCTGCTTCCAAAGATCGACAGTCTGGTCGATTCGACAGCCGGACATGCCATGATGAGTTCTATGGACGCCTACTCAAGCTTTCACTAGATACCCTTGTGGAAGAAAGATCAAGAGAAGACGACATTTGTCACTGATTAGGGGTTATTCTGTTATATTGTGATGCCGTTTGGCTTGAAGAATGCGCCTGCTACATTCCAACGTATGATTAATACGGTCTACATTAACCAGATTGGTAAGAATGTAGAGGTGTACATTAATGACATGATAGTAAAATCCAAGCTGCAGACGGATCACCTTGCTGACCTCCAAGAAAACTTCACCACACTCAGGCGGCACAAGGTCATGCTCAATCCCAAGAAGTTTGTCTTTGGTGTTGAGTTTGGGAAGTTTCTCGAATTTTTAATTGATCAAAGGGGGATAGAGGCAAACCTAGAGAAGATACAGGCGGTCATTGACATGAAGTCACCCCGCACTATCAGAGAAGTCCAGAAGTTAACTAGTTGCCTTGCTGCATTGGGGAGATTCCTCAGCTGGTCGGGTGACAAGTACGTGCCTCTATTTCTTCCAAGCTATCTGAAAGAAAACCATGTTTGAATGGGGAGATGATGCTGAGGCGGCATTTTAGAAATTAAAAGAACACTTGCACTCCTTGCCAAGGCTTGTAAGCCCTCTTCCCAAGGAGACACTTTACATGTACTTAGCCGTCTCAGATCATGCTCTTAGTGTTGTTCTCCTTGTTGAGAGAGACGACAATTAGCTCCTGGTCTATTTCCTTAGCCATGTTCTTCAAAATGCAGAACTCCGGTACTTAACGGTTGAGAAATTTGGCCTCGCCCTTTTCGTGGCAGTCAAGAAGCTGAAACCATACTTTTTGGCACATCCGGTGGTAGTCTATACATACCAACCACTCAAGCGGTCAATGACAACCCTAGAGTCATCCAGCCGAATGCTCAAATTGGCTATCGAAATGCAGAGTCTTGAAATCACTTTCGAACCAAGGAAGGCAGTGAAAGGTCAGGCGCTCGCCGACTTCATTGTTGAAATGAAACGTCCGTTAGAGCCGGGAAATTTGGATCAGGTTTGGAAAGTGTATGTAAATAGGAGCTCTACTATGAACGGCTGTGGTGCAGGGATTATATGTCAGTCTCCTGAAGGAGCCAAATATGAATATGCACTACGGTTCAAGTTTCAAGCCACAAACAACAGGGCTAAGTATGAAGCCCTACTAGCCAGAATACGCATGTGTAAGGCGACATGGGAAAATAAAATTGACACCTGCTCGGACTCACAATTGGTTGTTATCCAATACCATGGTGTCTATGAGGCCACCCATCCGGCTATGATCAAACATTTGCAGGCTATTAAGACAGTGGCTGGGACACTTAACGAATTTCACCTAAGTCAAATTCCCTAGTCAAAGAACAATCAGGCGGATGCTCTATCAAAACTGGCATCATCCGCCTCCTGTGATACACCTCGGTTAGTATTTTGGGAGGTGATGGAAAAACGAAGTATTGAAGAAGATCCCATTAGTGTACTAGACCGAAGCTCAACCTGGATGGACAGCATCCGAGCCTACTAGCAAGACGGCACTCTGCCTCATACTTATCCAGAAATGATCGCAATGAAAAAGCATGCGGCCAATTTTGAAATTCGCAATGGAGAACTATTCAAGAAGGGTTTTTTGTTGCCACTTTTGAAATGCATCACCCAAGAAAGGGGGCATGAGATCTTTGAGGATTTACACTCGAGGTATTGCGCCTCACACATAGGCAGCAGAGCTCTAGTAGGCAAGGCCAGGCGGCAAGGCTATTTTTAGCCAACTTTGGAGGCAAACTCCATGGAAATGGTGAGGAAGTGTGACAAATGCCAACGATTTGGCAAACTCATACACCGTCCGAAAATTGATTTGACGGCAATTCATAGCCCGGTACCATTCGCCAAATGGGGCATGGATATCTTAGGTCTGTATACACCTGCATTAGGCCAGACGGTACATTTTAGTGGTCGTTGACTACTTCATCAAATGGGTTGAAGCAGAGGCGGTCAACGGCATTAAGACAAAGAATGTCATCTCTTTCATCTGGAAAAAAACATCATCACCCGGTATGGGGTTCCTATGTCTATGGTCTTTGACAATGGCCCTCAATTTGAGACTCCTACCCTCAAAAATTGGTTGGTAGATCAAGGAATCTCTCACTGTTTTGGATCAGTCGCCCGACCCCAAGCAAACGGCCAGGTTAAAGCCTTCAACAAACTAATATCAGACGACATTAAGAAGAAAATTGAAAGGGGTTGGTCTATGGGACGAAGAATTAATTCATGTGCTCTGGTCCATCAGGATAACATCAAAAGGGGCAACCGGCAAAACCTCATTCTTCATGGTATACGATGCTGAAGCCGTCTTACCTATTGAGCTTTATGAGCCGACTTTTCGAGTCATGTTGTAAGATGAAGAGGCTAACTAGGAGGCCATGCGGCTGGCATTGGACTCTCTTCCTGAACACCTTGGCATTGCCGCCTTATGTCATGAGATCTACCGTCTGAGAATGACAAGAGCCTAAAATGACCCTTAAAAGTAGGGGACTTTTTGTTATTAAAAATGGAGGCAACTGGTAAGGCCAATGAGCAAGGCAAATTGACACTTAATTGGAAGGCCCCTACCGGATTTATGAAGAAGCAGAGGCGGCACCTACCGCCTGGATCACCAGACGATAGGAAGTTAGCTAGAACTTGGAATGTAGACAACTTAAAGAAGTACTACTTCTAAAGACTTGTAAAATTTTTGTAAATAAAAACCTTATTAATGAAAGTTGCTTTTTATTTCAATTTGATTTTATTGCAGTTACATCATTCGGGTGGCACATTGCTCTATAAACTCATACCACAAACGGCCCAACCGACTGCCTTAATAAGGACTAGTTCATAGCCGTTTGTTTTTGCAAAATCTAACGTGTGACCAAGACGGCTTAATTAACCGCCTGCTCTATAAGATAACAAGCGGAGGCCGGCTATTATTCCACTTAGATTAAAAATCCTGTAATTTGTTAAAAGCAACATTAAAAATCCGGTTTTTTTTGTCGCGTGCAATTAATAAGTTGGTAAAAATACAAGCATATATATCAAAACAAAAATGCAAAAAATTAAAGCAAAACCAACATAGTCGGCAATTGTATTAAAATGAACCGACCCCACGGTCGGTGAATAAAGTGAATAGTTAAAACCGGTTACACAACCGGCAAAAGAAGATTGTTATAAAAATACAATAAGTACTCGGCGCGCAGGCCGAAAAACCAGAAGGAACAATGCCAGATAAAACTAAAATCGCTAAATTTTGCTAAGGCGGGGGGACGGACGAGTCTTTCCTAGGAGGGAGTACATTCGCATTTCTGATCTGGCGGGGGCAGGGTAGAGTCAACCGATATTTGCTCCTCCTGGTGCTCTTCTTCCTCATCTTCACCTTCCTCTTCCTCGTCCCCTGACGGCTTCTCCTAGGAGGGCCATTCCTCATATGGAGGCGGCTCCAGCTCCCCTAGTGTCCTTGCACTGTGTACAAGATCTGCATACTTGTACCTCAGAGTAAAGACACCCCAGTCGACATCCGGGTGAATGAGATTCCAGGCAATCTTCATGCGCTCTCCCTAATCCTTCTCGTTCTCCTCGTGCAGCCGGTCCTGCTTAACCTCAAGGGCTGCCTTATGATCCCACTCTGCCTGGGCCATCTCATTCTTAAGCCTGTTGACGTATGCCCGGAGGTCGGTGTTCTCCTTGTTAACCCCTTGGAGGGCCTTGAGGTCTGAATGAGTGTTTTTAAGTTCAAGCTCCAGGTCAGACGTCTTCTTAGTGGTCGCCTCAAGCCCTGTTGTCAACTCCTTGATAGTCTCCGCCTGGAAAAGTGACTATGCTTTAGTCTCAATATCATGCATCGTAATTCAATATTAAGTAGTGTCAAGAGCCTCAGCCGCTAGGACTTTGGCTTCTCTTACCTTCTCTTTCTTCTTGTTAAATAGAGACTTGAGCCCATCAACCCTTAGAATCGCTTGTATTACAAAAACGGCAAGTCAATGACTCAGCCGGTCCTCGAATGAAGAGTAGATTCAAAGAACTGAGTTAATTCAAGTTACCTCAACTAGCAAGGCGGTGATGCGTTCGAGGTTGACCGAGTGAACCCCTGGGATGGCCTCCTTCTTAGATCGGGTGATTGTCCTCGTTATTCTCTTAGAGTACTGCCGGAGATCCGGCCATCTGGGGGAGAAATTTGCAGCATAAGGAAGATTTTGTGAGATTGCAGCATAAGCGGCTCCAATAGATTGTCGGCTGCCTCAAGAATCTTCCGACTGCTGATGACATTGAGACTTGACCCGCATGGGACAGGGAAGGTCGAGTGAGGCAGCCATACCTTGGAACACAAGCTGAAGGCTTTGATCATCTACAGCCGCTGCAGAACTGGTTGCCACCGAGTGGCACGCCACTCTTTAGCGTTGTTGAGGCGCTCGGCTCTTTGTGGACTAAGTCAATCCCAAAACCAAAGCTCTTCAGGATTTTCCTGGCTGAGGTTGGACGGTCCTTGCCAAGGAAAAGAGAGGGGAGCGCCTGAGAAGACACCTTCCTAGCCTTGGAGGAGCACTTGGCTTTGTCCTCCGGCTTCCACTTGATCATCTTTTGGACTGATCTGGGAGGCCCCGTGCTTCCATCCTAAAAGATGGAACACACCATATACAATCGGCACTAGCCGTCTCTAAAAAAAAAAAAGTTAAACTTACCTAGCCTTTCTTGGCAGTTGCAACCTAAGCCTTCTTTTTCTCCAAGTTATCCTTTCGGATTTGAGCTGCAGACCTGGCACGCGTCTTGTCAGCTGAAAGCATGTTCTTGGCCATTTCTGCAAAAAACACCGCTGTTAGATAACTTAACAAAGCAAGAAACAAAAAACATGCAAGCATAGACGCGGCATAAAAATGCTGGATGGTTATCCTACGTACGTCTACCAAACATGGTACTAAGACCACAAGCGGACAAGAAGGCCTCGTCCTTTAACCATCCATGGTGGGGTGATGAGAGGGGATTTAATTAGGTTGTTGAACTAACTATCCCTCTACCAAACAATATTTATATACCTAAACCTACACTAGATAAGTCTAATGGTAAGTAAAGGGTCGATCCGCAGAGACGGCTAAACTATCGTCAACACTACCACCAACTAAGCTAGGTCAAAGGAGATATGAGGGGTGGATTAAAACAAAAGAGGAGAACCAACTAACTACGGAATTAGAACCTAAGAAATAAAGTCACTAGGGAAAAGGAATCAAGCATAATTAATGTGATGAGCACAAGCATAGCAATAAGCATGGACATTTGCAATAAAATGCAAGGGGGAACTCTTAATCATCTAGGTCTCTCCCGAGAACGCTATACAGTTAAACACCCAATCCCGGCCAAAGGCTAGCTCGTGATCAACTCAAGGGGTTCTCTTCTACCTAAATAGCTCTTTTCCAAACAACTAAATAAGGTAGCAATTAGATCATGCATTCAATTAGCCAAAGTAGTGAAAGCAAGCATTAAACACACCTCAATGAGCACATCCAAATCACCAAGAAATAACCATACACACCGCTACACTAGCACTAATCAAACGCAAACAAACACTATCGATTATCTAATCGGTCAAGAAGATGAAATTGGAGAATTGCCTAACAACCTAAGTCACTCTCGCACACACTAGGCCATTAGACTCTCAACCCCGCCTATGAGGTCATGGTCAACTAAGCAACGAAATTCTTCTATTAAACTAGCTCACTCCCGCACAACTAGCATAATAGCGATTAAATCATGATATCAATTGACTAAAAAGACGTCAAGCATTAAGTACTTCATTCTTAGTTCAATACACCAACAATCCCAATCAAAACATAAAGTGTTCATTTTGCACATTAATCAACAATCATCCCTAACCCTAGCTAGGAAACTAAACTAACATGACTAAATAAAAAAAACAAAGAAACTAAATCCATCTAAACTAACAAGAATAAAGAAGAACAATCAAGAAACCAATTAAACCAAACTAACAAGAACAATTAAACTAAGTAAACAAGAAATAAGGGAAAACATTAAACTAAGAACAAAATCAATAACAAGAGAAACTTAATCAAAGCAATAATTAACGAAAACAATAAATGAGATAGGGTTTAGAATGCTCATTGAAGTATTGAAAAGGAATCCAAAACAATGTCACATTTTGCATCTTCAACCTCTTCAATCCACCATTGAAGCTCTTCACTTTCTCTCTCTAAACTACTCTTAAACTAAATTACAAAACAAAGATAAAACTAAATCTAAGCCCTAATCTAAGTTATAAAATGATGGAGAAAGGAAAGGGGTTTCATCCCCTCAAAGAGGAGAGAAGATTCCCAAAAAACTTCCCCCTTAGGAAGTCTAATAAGTCCTCTATTTATATTACAAGAAGAGAAAGAAAGAAATCTGAAAATTAAGCTCGTAAAAGACCCAAAAACCCACGCCCGCGGCAGGCATGGCCGCGCCCGCGGTGGACTGAGCCGCGCCCGCGGCAAGGCTTCTCCGAGACATCTCCATAAAGTTGCAACAGTTGGGAAGAACAGAGAGCCGCGCCCGCGGCGGCTGCGCAGCCTGGCAGCGTCTTGCAGATTCAAACAGCCATAACTTCTGTTCTAGGAGGCCTCTTGGGGTGTGCGACCTATCGTTGGAAAACTATTCAAGTCTAGTTTCCAACGCTATTTGAATCGCCCCAATCCAATGTGTAGATCAAAATTTATGGCTGAAAGAGTGTACAAGATTCAGTTTAAGGCCTTCTACGAGCTTCAAGCTTTCTTGTCTCAAGCTTCTTAGCTTCTTTCTTAGCTTCAAGCTTCTTCTATTGAACTTTCTTGCCTTTCCTCGGGTCATAACCATCGAAGAAAGCGTCAAGCACCTACACAAATAGACCAAGAGAGAAAAGAGTGAAAGAAACCCATAGAAAAACACGCAAATCAAGCTAGAAACCGAGCAAAAAGCATATTATTCACAACTACGGCCTAAAACCAAAAACTAAGACAAAGATAACTAAACAAAGACTAAAAGGAATAGAAATAACAAAAAAAACACCGAAATAAACCTAAAACTAAAGGAGAAAAACGCCCTAAAATGTCATGAATGACATTTATCATGAGGTACCTAATTTTTGGGTACAATTAATTCTTCGCCGTCTGACAAGGGCATGGTGGTGACCCCGAAAAAATCCGACTCCAATATTTAGTCCCAGCCTTCATTTAGGACACGTGGCAGGGCACACTTCTTGCCCAAAAGATCCGGCTTCTTATTATACCAGCGGAGTTTATTATTCTCGCACCGGCTGGGGGAGGAGACAAGATAAAATTTAGTTCTCCAGTTGGTCCACTTGGAGCTCTTGTCAAGCATCATATAGTATTCCGGATGCGTGGTCATAGTATACCACGCCCGCCAGCCGTCTGGAGTACGGCTTAAATAATGCATGTTAGTAAAGGCCTCCCAGCCGGGCGTTATGTCCTGCATTTCGCAAGCGGCAACATAGCCAAGGATAATCACCCACGAGTTTGGGGTGAGTTTCCACACACCTAGGTCATACCCCCTCAAGATGGCCTACACTGCACCATGAAGGGGTAAGCGTAAGCCGACTAAGAATGCCGCCTCATAGCAGCCAATATAGCAATCGGCATTTGGTTGGTCGTCCTCCTAAACAATTGTGCCCGCCTCAGGCAACACTTTGATTCCATAATCTTCCCCAAGGGGACGCTTGCTTATGAAGGCGATCAAGTTCGTCTCCATACTTGCTCTATCTCTAGCAGACACGTGAACCCCAAAACGGATTCGTCTGCTTAGGCCAGGAGGACGCCTCATCCTCCTCACTATCAGTAGCCGCTTGCAGCAAGCTACTAGAATTTTAAGAGTCAAACCCTGAGCCGGACTCCCCACAGTCTCTCTCTTTGGATTCCTCTAATATGGAGTCACTTGGGGTGCTTGGTGCACTAGGGGATGGTCGTAGACCTCGTCAACCGGCACCTCCAACGTGTCGTTCTCCCTATATTCTGGGTCAGGCGCTGTCAATTAGTCCGAGCCATAGTCTCCTACACAGACACAGAGACGGTCGAATTCGGGGAGGAGCAAGGATGGTCCAAACACCCAGAGACGACACCTCTAGTCCTAGACTAAGCCGTACTAGGAGACCGGTTGACTACTGTCCTAGGTTGTGTCGTGTGCGTTGTTGGTGAAGCCATTTATTCAAAGCAATATGCACAAACGGTAAAAAAAAAAGGACAAGAAAGAGTAGGGAGAGAGACGGTTACCTCAAAATTTGTGTAAATTAAGAGTTCACAGACGTAGACCGGTTGTATCAGACGGTTAAGTCAGACGGTGATTTCAGACGGTTATGTCAGACGATGATTAGAGTATCTCTCTCTATAAATCTCTATTTTCTCTCTCTCTCTAGACGTTTTTCTGAAAATGTAAAAAATGAGGGGGGTAAACTTCTATTTATAGAGGGGTAAATTCAGGGGCATCCCTGTAATTTCCCCAGAAGGTGAACAGTTAAAAACTGTTGATCAATACCTAAGTGACAAGTGTCACAAGCGCCACGTGGCATGCCTGTCACCCTTGTGAGGGACAAATGATTTGGGTAAAAATACCCAATCCACGTAGCCCAATCAGAAGGTGACACATGTCACCCCAGTAGAGTTAGAGGCTGACATGTGGCATCCCATATCATCAGGAAAATGGCAGCCTTCAAAGGCCCAAATCCCAAGGCGACGTAAAAACGGCGCAGCCCAAATACCTAGGTTGATAACCTAGGACAAGGGCACTGATTCTCAATGCCCTATAAATAGAGACATTTACCCCATTTTGGGGGCATGTTGATTTATTACATCATTTACAATTCTCTCACAACAGAGAAAACACCTGATCTCGAAATCCGAGAAGATTCACTTTACTTTCCGCGTTTTACTCAACTTCGACTCTTACTAACTTAATCGTCGGAGGCAGAACTCTGTATAACCATAGCTTCCGTTTGCTTGCAGGTACAGGCGAAGAGGATCCAGTCTTGGTGACGTTACTCTCCCGCAAGACACATACAAATCCCAAAAACAGGTTCCGGTTAAAGTTCTCAATTTTATGGAACCAGAACCTATAGGGTTCCCTTTTAATCCTAATTCATACATCAATTCAAGCTCAATTTTTAATTGAAAAAAATAATTATGATAGTTATAAATATATGTATTAAATTTGCTAAACAACTATTTTTGGTTTGTTGTATTTGCAAGTTGTAAGAGTTGTAAATTTATGACCTTCCAAAATTTTTTGAAATAATTTTGCAAAAAAGTACCAAATATATTGGGGCCATTTGGTTTGCAGTGGATAAAAGGTATGGAATGAACAAAGGTAAAAAAAGAGAATGGAATGAAATCCCTAAAATTTATTATGTTGTTTGTTTTGAAACACAAAGGGAAACAAGCCACCTTCTCCGGCTACCTAACCACCAACCGTCCCCTATTTTCTTCCACTTCCCACCTTCTTCAGCCATCACTCGCCGCACCTCCCCTCCCCCCCCCCCCCTCCCGAAAAGCCCTCTCCTCCTCCCCCCATAAGCCCTCTCCTCCCTTGAAACTCTTCCCCCACCCCCGCAAAAACCTAAAAACCGCACCACTTCCCGTGAATTGGTCGGCTGGCCCACCCTCAACCCAGAAACAAGTTTTCGGGGGTGGGGGAGATGCGGCGAAGGGTGGGGGAAGGGCAGTGGTGTTGGTAGGTAGGAGGGTTGTGGTGTGATGGTGGCTAAGGAATGGGAATGGAGATACCTTGGGGGGGTGGGTGGGTTGTGGAATCAACTTGGAAGGATTGGGGGAATGGAGAGGGTAAAAGGAATGGGAAAAAAAAACCTAACAAACAACAACAAAGGGAATGAGGGCAGTTGATTCTCATTCCCTTTGATGAATACCCCCAATTAAACGGCCCTAAAAGACAAGGTACCCTGAATCGGAACCGGTACCTGCAGGTTTCGGTTCCGGTTCCCGTTTTCCAGGAACAACAGATTCCAGTTCCTTACATTTTAACAGGGTACCCTAATTAGCATTAGGTGTATTTGATAATGAGAAGGATTCAGTGATTGGTTTGGTTTCGTGCTAATTTGTCAGAAAACAAAAGGATGCCTCCAGGTTTGATACTTGGGCTTGGAAGGGCAATGCACAGGAAGCGTACATCAACACTTGATATCCTTTCTTCAAAAAGGGCGCCAAGGAATTACTACAAGGGAAAGAATTGCAAGCCCACTGGATTTCACACCAGCAAAGATCTGATCCATCTTTAGTCCTATGTGTTTTTTGTCTTCGATAATTTGTATGTAACTTGATTTATTCTCTGCTGTACACAAATTATATTCTGGCTTACCCTATCTAAGCTTCCAATTGTATAATTCAGCAACCTGTATTTGTCTATGTATGACTCTTTAGGTTTTGTCGTAGTAACTTGAACTTTGTTACAGGTGGCTATGTTGTGGTGCTGAAAAAGCTGCCTAACTATGTCGTGCCTGACCTTATAGATTTTAACACTAGCAATTTTCTTATCTTTTGTTAAAGAATTTTGATCATTTCCGATAATAAACCCAGCTCTTGGGGAATGGGGCAAGGGCATTAGATGATAAGGGAATTCATGTCATTCTTGTAGGTTAACGAGTAAATTAATTTCGTGATGACAAGTGTGTGTATGATAACAGTGTGTCAAATCTGCTCAAATGATGTAGAAAATAAGAATTTTCAAAATTGAATCTGGATTAGGGACTAGAGAGATTTATTTGGATGAGTTTGTAGATTGTAGGCTAAAGATGGGAGCTGAATTAGACGATAAGCTTAAGCTTTCTTCTGGTCTAAAATGATAAATTCTGTAAAACAGTCAAGTGCCATATTTCTCCATTACTCATCTGCGTAATGTACTATGCCAATCTTATTTTAATTTGGATGGATGTTGTTGCAAAATGTTCTTCCTTCTATCAGTATATTCTTGTCATTGTAAATTCATTATTTTTAAATTTAGAAACTATGTACAATACAATCCCACAAACCTATAATATATAACAGAATTCTCTGAAGCTTCAATTGTTCTAATGATATTTTACTCTTTCTACCTTTCTAGCTACTATCTTTATATTTGCGTTAAGCCCCTTGTTCTGCATTGCTGTTTCTTAAGTATTTGTAGTGATTTGACCTCTATCACGTGTTGTCCTGTGTTCTAATTTATGCCTCTGTGGTAGAGAGAGATAAAAAAATCTTATTTTGAAAACATAATTTTATGTCGTGAATTTTCTGCTTATATCTGGTTGTTGGAATAATTTGCATTATTGACTCAATCTTTGACTACTGTGAATGGTTGTAACATAAATCAGAATACAAGTTTCCAGCAACATTTCTTTTCAGATTTCATGTTCACAAGTACTCTGCCCCTCACCTGAGCTCACACCTATCTTTTTGCAGCTCAAGCCGTATGTTTCTCAGTGCCCACTGAACACCAAGACAACTGCTAATACTGATGTATTAACATAGATTGACAACACTAGAATTATCTAAACCTTTAAGTTGTTTAGCTGCTTCATGATCAACAGTTTCCGGAAATATACTCATCAAGCAAAGACATCAATGAAGCTGGGTTGGGAATTAACTGTCTTTTTTGTTTAGCCATCGTACTAGGTTAAGAAGAACGCAAGTTGTATGGAAACTGATGGTCTTTTAAATAGTCCTGGTTTCAAATATGGTTTGGAGTTCGAGTAGAAACATGTAATTTGTTATCCTTGTTTCTTAGGAACTGTGCAATCTTCCATCTTTTGTCTACTTCTACACTGTGTTTGAATAGTATTTTTGGAAGGAAATGGAGGGGAAGGAAGATGAAGGAAGGGGAGGTGAAGGAAGGGGAGGGGTGAAGAAAACAAAATCCCTCATTTGGATAACAGAGAAAATGAAAGAAGAGAGAGTGAGGGAATATGCTTGTTCTTGATATAATATAAATTGAAATTCTCAATTTTTCAAAATCAATAATTCACATCAAAATTTCAATAATAAAATTCTGGAAATATAAATTCTTACAAATAATTTTTCCAAAATCAAAAATTCTAGAGATCAATTCTTGTTGATTTTCCAAAATGAAATTTTCAGAAAATTGATTTTTGAAAATTAAAACCAAAATTTCTGAAAATTGATTTTTGAAAATCAAACAAAATTTTCTGAATGTTGGTTTTAGAAAAAGATCACATTTTCTAAAAGTTGATTTCCAGAAAACCGATATTTGAAGAACCATAACTCAATTTTCTAAAACTTGATTCATGAAAAAAAAAAAAAACCAAATTTCATGAAAAATCAATTTTTGTATATCAAAACCAAAAAATTTTGTATCTCATCATTTGAAATTTTTATACTTTGAAATCAATTTCAAAAAACAATATTTCTTAGATCGAATTTTTATAAAGAAGAAGAAGACAAGTTTGGACATGGCGGCAATTGATGCGGTGGATATGGCGGCGGAAGATGATGTGGCCTGTGGTGGAGGCTACAACAGTAGGTGCTGGAGAGATTTGTTCAATTTTCCTTCTAAATTTTCTCTAATTTGGAAAGATTTGTTTCTTAATTGTGGAAGGAAATAATTTCTTTCCATCTCTTCCTCCCAATTCCCTCACCTCCCATTTTTGATATCCAAATGGAGGAATACTCATCCCTTCCTTTCCCTCCCCTTCCCTTCCTTCAATTTCTCTCCATCCAAACAAGCAGTTAAGGGTGGTATAAAGGTATTTAATCCATCTAGAAATAAAAATAATTAAATAGGAAAAATTATTGAGGTCGAATTACACTTGCAAGTGGCCGAATTATTAATTCCGGCAGGGGCAGTGTTGATGTAATAGGTGGTGCGGGGCTGCGGTTGCCGCTGCAATCACTGGTGGCTTCCGCTGCTTTGGTTGCGCCATTGCGGTGGGTTGCGCCATTGTGATGGCTGCTGCTGCTGCTTTGGTTACGCCATTGCGGTTGCTACTGCTGCTTTAGTTGCGTCATTGCGGTGGCTTCCGCTGCTTTGGTTGCGCCATTGTGATGGCTGCTGTTGTTTTCAAGGAGGATGGGTGGTTTGGGGGTGGGAGTGGCCGGCTAAGGTGGTTTTTGGGGTTGGGAGGGGCCGGCCGACTGTTTTCGGGGGTTAGGGGAGACGACTAGGCGTTTTCCAACGGACTAGGGGTTGGCCCTGCCGTTTTGCGGTGGCATAAGGGGAGGGGGTGGTGGCTGTTAGGGTTTTTAGTTTTTTTTTTTATTATTATTTTTTTAATTTTTAGACCAAATCACGCGCTGACGTGTGTATTGGTTACCTGTTACAACAACCGTTGACTTGGTGTTGACCGGTTGGGATCATTGGAGGCAAAGTCAGGCATAGTTAGGATTATTAAAAAATAAACCTTTAGTTAGGATTATCAAAGTGTATTTTTCCAATCAAATGTGCCTTTTTTGGCTCCTGCCTCTGAATATATTAATTGACGTTCAGATGGAGTATTTCTTGAATTAGAAGTAGGAGTCAGTGTACATACTACATACTCATCTTGTATGAGCATCAATGCATCATAGAGCGTAGGGTAATTTGCTTGCTATTTAATTTTTAATTCAATGGTCATTGGAATAAAATTTCCAAATCAAATTTTCTAGGAAAATAACTTAACTTGCTTGGTTGTTGTGAAAGTTGTTTCAAATCATGGAATTTTTAGTTACAAAGGGGAGCTTGGTAATTTAATTCCCATGTTTTATAGGAATTGGAATTTCTGATGAATTTGCACTTTCCATATTTTCACTTTTTTAGATCTACCAAACAAATCAATACATGTTTTCATTCTCTCCCCCCCCCCCCTCCTTTTTTTTTACAAAGTTTTGTTTTGTTTTGTTTTGTGAAACAATACATTAATGGTATATTATATGTACCATTAGTATCATTGAAATTTACCTAGTCCATAACTATGTATTTGTACTACTAGAAATATATCATGACATATTTATACCATCAGAATGTATGATAATATCATTACACTATCTAATGGAACTATGTATTCACTTAATGGTATCTTCAGTATCTCAAAAAAAAAGTTAATTTTATTTATAAAACTGCCTTGGTATGTATTGGTTCATACCACATGAACCGCATAGGTATGTACCAATACTTAGCGGTAGAAACAAATTATTTGTGGACATAGTACAGGAAAAAAGCAACCTTTCATAAAGCCACAAAGGTAGTTTTATTCAAGTTATTTGAGGGGTTAGTGAACTTGTGATGCAAAACATACAACCTACTCCTCTCTATGTTACTTAAAACTAACACATGTACTCTTTATGCCATGCAAACTAATCTTCTGCCATTTTATATCCAAAACATACGAAGTATATTCTAAACGCAAATATTTCCTTTGGAAATCAATTGATAGATCTTGTTACATTTATCGTACTTTTCGTACCAATTGGGAATGAAATTCTATAAGAATTGAAACTTGCTTTAATGGCTAAGCCAGGATGGAAAATTTAAACTCAACCTCATAAACTAGCTAGGATGGAAAATTTAAACTTAAATCGTGGGTGAGGATTTTAAAAGATACGTTAAAGGTTCTAGCTTGACGTATATCCCCCTAAATCTTAATTTCTTCAAGGTTCCATTTCCCATTTTGATAATCATATCGTTCATATACACTGTCAAATGAGCCTTCAAGTGTGGGAATTTTACATTTGCATCCATATAAAGTTTATTTCCAACCCAAAGAAAAAACCAAATTGAAGTGCCATTTCCATTACCTGTGTGACTGTGTTTATGTATTTATAATCAATCCTTCGCGAAACTTTGTTCTTCCTCTAAGAATATCTTTCCAAGTAGTGGAGTATACATCAAGCAACTTGTTTCAAGGTTTTTTTATGTGTCCTGCGGGAGAGTTACAACACCAGAACTGGTAGCCGACCGCCTGTACCTGTAAAAGCACGGAGACCCGGTTGGTTGAAGTTCCGCCTCCGACGGTCAAGTTAGAATACGTCCGAGTAAGTAAAATTGCGGAAAGTAAATGGTCTCTCGAATTCCGGGAGATTCTGCAATTAATATTGCTCGGTATTTGTATATGTATTTATGGAGGTGCATGAATGTGCAATAAATGAGGACTTTCCTCTATTTATAGTGAAAGGAGATCAGTTCTCCTTTCATGGGTCAGGGTGCCACATGTCATCAGGGGATTGGTCCTATTAGGACCCCTCTGACGTTGACACGTGTCAGCACCTGATTGGACCACGTGGCTGGGGTATTTTTACCCTAAACACAACTTATCTTAGCCACCCTGTTCTTTTATAACTCCTAAAAATGACGGTCTAAGATGGAAGTGAAGGTCTAGAGAACTTAACATTTAAATTGGTTGCTTAACTAAAGCGGAAGAGAATGATTCAGGCCAACTCATGTTTTTAATTAATCTCTTCAGACGTTTTCATGGGTAGAAAAAAAGCCACATTAACTGGAAACGAGATTTATTTCTAGCCCTATACAGCCCGTGTGCCTCTAACTAAACATTTAGAAAAACCAAATTGAAACAGCAAGAGCGAGAAACGTAGCAGTAGCAGGAATCTGGAAGCTATAAGCTACATCCTTTACAATACAACTTCCCCAAACATAATGCACTAAAATTCTCAGAAACTACAATGTGCCTGCCAAAACAGCTTAATCTACAATGTAAAAACAGAAGGCAAACGTTCTATTTTATCGAGGGGAAGGAGGAAGGGGGGATCACAAAATGTATTTGCAACATGCAAGACTCTGTACAATGCTCTACTCCTGACAGCTTATAATACACTGCAGAATTCATGAGAATCAGTGTCCTTTATCCTATGGTCTGCTGCACCAATTTCCTATTCAAAATTATAATCTATATCACTCCGTCATATATACGTTATCACTATAATTTAACAGCAAGTAGACTTGGCTTCAGATAAGCAGCAGTGCCCCTGAAGCTTTTGGTAGATTGTGCCTGTAGGACTGAACTCCATTAGCTCGGCAACTGAGTTGGCCTGGAAGGTGAGTCTCTCTTCTTGCATTCCTTGTAGGCTCCTGCAGAACTTGAAGCTTCTCTAGTTCTTTAACTAGCTCGTTCACATTTGGTCTTAGCTTGGGATCAAATGACAGACATTTTAAAGAAAGGTTAGCAACCTTAATTGCATGATCCAGAGAGTACTGCCCTTCAATTCGTGGATCAAGAACACGAAAGATTTTGCGTTTGTTGGTGAGGTAAGGTTTTGCCCATTCTACCAGCTTCTGCTCACCAGTAGGCCGGTTCTTGTCTATCACACGTTTGCCAGATAACATTTCCAGGAGGACAACCCCAAAACTATATATATCACTCTTCGGAGTCAGATGACCTGCATGAAGACAATATTCAACATGTTAGCAAAACTAAAATAAACATGACTTAACAAAAAAAAAAATAATACACTTTTGATATAGAAATTAAGAATAAATATTCTTAAAACTTAATTATATTTATAGAAGCACCAGTAATCAATTATAAGCATCACTCATAGAGCTGGTGCTATGATGAGCTACGAGCCAATAAAACTCTGGTGCAGCATTTACATTTGAGAATCTAAAGATACTAACAGATCATGGAAAAAAATACCTGTTGCGACATACTCTGGTGCAGCGTAACCATGAGTTCCCATGACCCTAGTAGAGACATAGCTTTTATCTCCAGAAGGTCCATCCCTGGCTAACCCAAAATCAGATAGCTTTGCATTGTAGTTCTGGCAATTTCATATATAAAGACAAACGAGCAATCACAAAATTTGGAGTCAATATATTTATCCGAATAGCATGAAGTAAGAACAGTATTTTGCATACCACATCAAGTAAGATATTTGAAGTCTTAAGGTCTCGATAAATAACTCTAGCTTCATCACTATGAAGAAAAGCAAGCCCCTTTGCAGCACCAAGAGCTATCTTCATTCTTAGGCTCCAAGAAAGAGGCTGGAAATGTGCAGACCCTATTTGCCCAAATGTTTTATAAAATACAATCAATAACTTACAAATTGCAGCAGACATGTATTCAATGAGAGAACAGACAAGAGTATAAAGCTCACTTCTAAATAAATGGTTCTCCATGCTCCCACGAGGCATGAACTCATACACCAGTAGCCGATGTTCCTCTTCTAAGCAATAACCAATCAATCTCACAAGATTTGTATGACGTAATTGCCCCAGATAGTTAATTTCCGTCTGCCAATGAAAACATTATTGTAGGAAAATCAAAGTAGTTGACTCGCATACTTTAGGAACCCAGTTGAAGTACAAAAATGGCGCAATTTATTTGCAGATATTAGTAATTAAGAAACAAAGAATTTCTTAGTTGTCATCATGCTAGCATATTATTTTCGAAAGTGAAAGAAAAGTTCAAAACTCGAGAAGCGGAGGCCACAGAAATTAAGGGTGACAACTAATTATTGATTCGAATCAACAGTCCTGACTCACCAACCACTCTTTATGGCCTTGAGGCCCTTCTTGGTTAAGCCTTTTAACAGCAATCACCATCCCAGTTCCAGGTCTAGTGGGAGTAAGAGAATGTTCATCAATCCACCCCTTGAACACGGCACCAAAACCACCTTCTCCCAACACACTATCAGGACGGAAGTTTCGAGTTGCTGTCTTCAATTCATTGTAGCTGAAGTTCTTCAAATTGGAAGACTGCAATATCTCACCTTCACTTCGAGGAGTCTGCGGTATTGATGTGGACGATTGTTTGCTATTTGACCGACTCCATTCATTTCCATCCTTGCTAAACCTGCACCAGTTTTAGAAAAATTTACTTAAAAAATCAAAATTATGATTACTATTACACAAAGCTTTGTAAAGTATTGATCATAAAGCAATTGGACATTTTATTCATTGATCATAAAAAAAACACGCACATCATTATGCAAGTGCCATCATGATGCTGAAATCTAATATGTATATGTATATTAATACACTCTTCATTTCACATCAAGTACTTGTGTTGGATTACAGGACATCTCCCTCATGTGTATCACTTGAAACACTTCATTACAGACCAAAATCATGCCGTGTTTCATTGATCATATAATTAGGACACACACATCATTACGCAAGTACCATCATGATGTTGAAATCTAATCTTTATATGTATATTAATATACTCTTCATTTCACATCAAGTACTCGTGTTGGATACAGGACACCTCACTCATGTGTATCACTTGAAACACGTCATTACGTACTAAAAATCACGCCGTGTTTCATACGAAGGCCATATTTGGCAACTTCTAGCATACCCAGCCCGTTAATCCGTTACCGGAATCAGAAACTTTTAGTAGAGTCTGAGTAACATAGGATATAACATAAAAATCACCATCCAAAAACAAACTGATTATTACTCTTTCTAAAGCTAAAACTAGAGAAGCTCATGATTGAATATGAATATACAACAAATGCAAAATCAACAACAATAACACAATTAACATATGGTCTACTTTCATGACAGCAGAGTTTATTATATTATGAGCATAATACTCCATAATAAACAACATAAAACACAAATTTCTAAATAATCATGCAAAAACAACCAACAAACCATACAATTAATATAATTAAATGAACATTTAATACAACAAATAAATTGAATAAGACCCAACTATCAAAATAATAATAAAAATAAATGAAAAGCAGATAATCATACCGGGTGTGAAGGGGACTCTCAGCCTTGATCCGATTACTCCAACAAGCTCCCATACAAATTCAACAAAACTGAACTAACTTTTTATTTTAATTTTAAACAGATAAAAAAAATAAAAATCAATGAAACAGCAAAACTTGTGAAAATTTCACCTAACAAAAACACCCAGAAGTTGGATTATACACTATAATTTTGTGCACAAACTTTTTTTTTTTTTTGAGGAAAATTTTGTGCACAAACTAAATGATGTAATGAACTAAAATTAAAATTTTTGTAACAAAATAAATAAAACCAAAATTGGGTCACGTAGATCTGGTGCAAAAACACTAAAATTAACTCAGAAATTTAGCAAAAAAAACAGAAAAGAAAGAAGGTTAGGTACCCATCTCTCTCTAAAGAAAAGGCTATTACTACTTTTCTCTCCAGGCGTGGATGTTTTGACTAAGGAATACAGTTTGGACACGAAAAAGATTCTTCAAATAATTTAATTTTAATTTTCTAAGATGAATGATTATTTATTTGAATGAAATAAAAATGGGGATTTTTTTTTTGGAACTTAATATTATTATTATTTTTTAATTTTTTTGATAAAATTGATGAATAATTTATGTAGAAAAATGGGGTTTTTGTTGTGATTATGGTTGGAAGGTGAAAATGAAAAGTGTGGGGTGGAGAAAGAAAAGGCGGAAGAAAAGTGGAAAAAATGGGGAGTTTGCTTTGCTTTTTTAGTTAAGGGGGTTATTATGCAAATGCCACTGTCTGTCATCCACTTTGTTTGGACCTACTTGTGAAAAGTGACATTAGTTGACTCATAAGCTCACCACCTTCATAATTGAGTTGTTATCAATAGAGCATGGAAGTCTCTTTGTTCAAACATGATATGTACTCCGATTTTTTTCTTAAAAAAGCAATACTTTGGTTGGATTAGTTAAAACACTAGGTAAAATATTATCTTCGTTTTTTTTGTTCTACTCTTTGTTGAATTTCAAGACAATATGAAATGAGCCTAGACAACCCGAATAAGGAGGAGGAGAGTTTGGACCACAAATAAGGCTTAGGAGTTTTCATACTAAAACCAATTGGCAATAGTAGGAGTAAATCCTCAACGTTATAAAGTGGAACCATCTCTCCTCTTTTTCCAATGTGGGACACTCACAAGTGGGTTACATGAGTTTCAACACTCCCCCTCACTTGTGAGTGTCCCTAGAAATCCAGAGCTAACTGGAAAGGCCAGATTAATAATCCTCTTAAGGACTGGAAATCCTATCGAGGTAAATCCTTATCCAGTAGCGATTAAATACCTAGTTTAGAAGAGACTCGTAACCCGGGCTCTGATACCATGTTCAATTTTTTAGAGAATATGAAATGGGCCTGACCAACCAGAACAATGAGGAGGAGAGTTTGATCCACAAATAAGGGTTAGGAGTTTCCATACTAAAACCAATTGGCAATAGTAGGAGTAACTCCTCAACCTTATAAAGTGGAACCATCTTGTTTCGGGGTATTCTGATGTCCTGCGGGAGAGTTACAATTCCGAGACTGGAACCGGACGCCTGTACCTGCAAAATAACGGAGACTCCTGTGAGCTCCGCCTCCAACGGTCAAGTTAGTACCTGATTAAGGAGTAATTAATGCTGAAATTAAAGTGATTTGGTCTCTCTAGGGGAGAGTGTTTAATGTAGGTAATCTGCTTTGTTAGCGAGATCAGCCGGTTATTACTGTGTGTAATTAATGTGTTTTTTCCGTAATGTTTTTGTTCTCTTTTTGTAATCCCCCTTAATGAGGATTAAGGGAGGTATTTATAACCTTGGGAAACGTGCCCATCCTAGGTTTAGGTAAACCTAGGGCCGATTGGGCTTCCCTCGGAAGTTGGGCCTGGGTGGCCGGTTTCTCCATTAGGCATGGAGTATGCCACATGTCTTGACATAACAGGTCCAAGGTGGACGAATAAGCGCGTGCCACGTGGGAAGCCCTGGCTGTTCCAACTGGGGGACACTTGGCAGGACCTGATTGGTCCACGTGGCGCATTCCGATTGGTAGGAGAAATCCCCTAATCATTTGCCCCTCACAGGTGGCACGTGATTGGTCACGTGTTACCTGTGACAGGTGTCGCACTGTAACAGGCGACGGCCTGCTACAGGTGTCAGTCGGCGAAAGGACGAGAGATTTTCCCGCCCAAATTTTGAATTCCTAAAGTGACCCTTCGCCTTCTCACTTCGCCTATATAAGGGAGAGTTGTCTTGAGTCATTTTCACACTTTGAGAACTTTTTGAGAACATTCGGACCCCTGAACTTGCTCTGACATTTTGGACCTTTTCTGCCTACCGCCTGTTCTGACAAGCCGACTGCACCGGATTTCCAGAACTTCATCAACCGTCACTCGTTCAGGTAACTCAGTTCTCTTACTCTTAATTTTCTTTTATTTTCTGAAATGGCACCACGGAAGCACACGACACGACCTAGGTTAGTGATCAGCCGGTCACCGGGGACGGCTGAATCTAGGACTAGGAGTGCCGCCTGCCCTTTTCCGGACCCATCTTTGCCCTTTATACAAAGTCCGACAGTATCTGTGTCTATGCAGCAAGATGGCCAGAACGAAAAAGACAGCTAGGATCTCAAATTCAGACGGCTCCTCCCACAGGGTGCCGCTTAGTGAAACATCTGACCAGGCGCCAGATGTGGAAGTGAAACAAGGCGGCTTGGATGCCGGCAATTCTGTGGGGGGAGTCATAGTGACCCCTTCCCATTTAACAGTTAACAAATCTGCTCCTTTTCAAAGAGAGGAGGCGGGCCCCTCCGAGAGAGGGGAGGAGTCGTCCTCTTCGGACTCGTCGGAGGACGATTCCGAGTCAAGCTCTTCTGGCCATGCTTCTTTGGGTACAGAAGAGAAAAAACAGCCGCCTGCAAGAGGCGAGACTTTCTCACGCAGTTGAGAAGGGGGACAATTGGGCGGAGCCATCCGCCTCTTACCGAGAGCTAAATACCCCCTATTACTGCACGGTACCTCGGGGCCGAATCACAGCCATGCAAGAGAAAGTGGAGAGCTTTATTGCAAACCACACCATGGGCCCGACTTTCTAGTGTTTGTGCCGGATCCAGAAGACACAGTCGTCTGGCCGGCTGGTTCCAGTTATGATAGCGCCTGCTTTGGCTGCTACGAGGCGGCCATCAAGGCAGGGCTGCGCTTCCCATTACATCCGGCTGTTCAGCGGATTTTGGATGGGTATGAGTTGGGGTTATGGCAGTTAGCCCCAAACTCCTGGGTCAACGTACTCGGCTATGTGGCCGGGTGCGAACTGCACGGGGTGGAGCCGAGCTTCGAGGCTTTCGCCCATATGAACTATCTCAGCCGGACCCCTAAGACAGGCGGTACCGGCTGGTATCAATTAACAAGCCACAGGGG